>NC_088401.1:80049777-80084777 GCF_034236695.1 Oncorhynchus nerka | reverse complement strand
GCCACAAAAAGACCAGCTGACATCATAACAGTGATTCTCTCGTTGACACAGTTGTGAGTGTTGACAAGGACAAGGCTGGAGATCACTCTGTCATGCTGATTGAGTTCGAATAACAGACTGGAAGCTTCAAAAGGAGGGTGGTGCTTGGAATCATTGTTCTTCCTCTGTCAACCATAGTTACCTGCAAGGAAACACGTGCCGTCATCATTGCTTTGCACAAAAAGGGCTTCACAGGCAAGGAAATTGCTGCCATTAAGATTGTACCTAAATCAACCATTTATCGGATCATCAAGAACTTCAAGGAGAGCGGTTCAATTGTTGTGAAGAAGACTTCAGGGCACCCAAGAAAGTCCAGCAAGAGCCAGGACCATCTCCTAAAGTTGATTCAGCTGCGGGATCGGGGCACCACCAGTACAGAGCTTGCTCAGGAACGGCAGCAGGCAGGTGTGAGTGCATCTGCACGCACTGTGAGGCAAAGACTTTTGGAGGATGGCCTGGTGTCAAGAAGGGCAGCAAAGAAGCCACTTCTCTCCAGGAAAAACATCAGGGACAGACTGATATTCTGCAAAAGGTACAGGGATTGGACTGTTGAGGACTGGGGTAAAGTAATTTTCTCTGATGAATCCCCTTTTTGATTGTTTGGGGCATTCAGAAAAAAGCTTGTCAGGAGAAGACAAGGTGAGCGCTACCATCAGTCCTGTGTCATGCCAACAGTAAAGCAACCTGAGACCATTCATGTGTGGGGTTGCTTCTCAGCCAAGGGTGTGGGCTCACTCACAATTTTGCCTAAGAACACAGCCATGAATAAAGAATGGTACCAACACATCCTCCGAGAGCAACTTCTCCCAACCATCCAGGAACAGTTTGATGACGAACAATGCCTTTTCCAGCATGATGGAGCACCTTTCCATAAGGCAAAAGTGATAACTAAGTGGCTCGGGGAACAAAACATCAATATTTTGGGTCCATGGCCAGGAAACTCCCCAGACCTTAATTCCATTGAGAACTTGTGGCCAATCCTCAAGAGGCGGGTGGACAAACAAAAATCCACAAATTCTGACAAATTCCAAGCATTGGTTATGCAAGAATGGGCTGCCATCAGTCAGGATGTAGCCCAGAAGATAATTGACAGCATGCCAGGGCGGATTGCAGAGGTCTTGAAAAAGAAGGGTCAACACTGCAAATATTGACTCTTGGCATGAACTTCATGTAATTGTCAATAAAAGCCTTTGACACTTATGAAATGCTTGTAATTATACTTCAGTATTCCATAGTAACATCTGACAAAAATATCTAAAGACACTGAAGCAGCAAACTTTGTGGAAATTAATATTTGTGTCATTCTCAAAACTTTTGGCCACGACTGTACAGTTGAAGTTGGAAGTTTACATACACTTAGGTTGGAGTCATTAAAACACCTTTTTCAACCACTCCACAAATTTCTTGTTAACAAACTATAGTTTTGGCAAGTCGGTTAGGACATCTACCCACTGGGAATGTAATGAAAGAAATAAAAGCTGAAATAAATCATTCTCTCTACTATTATTCTGAAATTTCACATTCTTAAAATAAAGTGGTGATCCTAACTGACCTAAAACAGGGATTTTTACTAGGATTAAATGTCAGTAATTGTGGCTAAGGTGTATGTAAACCTCCGACTTCAACTGTACACACACATACACCACACCTACACACACACCTACACACGCACACACACATACATCATACAAACATAGACATACCGCACACACACACACTGACTCACACACACACACACACACACACACACACACACACACACACACAACACACTGCACACACATACTACACACAAACACACTGCACACACATACCACACACACACATATCGCACCTGAGTTGGCAGACTGAGGTATTATGTGAGAAATATGAAAAGTGAAAGTGTTATTACTGATGACTTCTTAGGTAGGTAGTTGTGTGGGAAGACTCAGCGAAGGTCACAGGTCAAGAAAATAGAACTAAAACCAATAAACTGGGTGGGTTGTGTAACCTCCACATCTCAGCCTGTCACGCTGGATAAAACAGAGGAACAGAGGAACAGCTCAGCGAGCATCTCCATGGGTACGTTATTATTCAGGGATGTTTGACAGCCATCGAATTATTACTGTGTATGTGAGTCCAGTTTCATGAGGTGTATAGATGTCCTGTCTAGCAGCTGGTTCTGCCAGACACACATACTGATTCCCAAATTATACCCCGGTCCCTATATAGTACCCTACTTTTGATCAGGGTCCATGGCTCTTTTAATAGGGAATAGGGTGCCATTTGGGTATCACCCCTGCCAGTAGGGCAGATTACTAGGTTAAAGAGATGAATGTTTCTGTCACACACACACACACACACGTACTCACACACGCACTCACACACACGCACTCACACACACAGACACACACATACACTCATTTCTGTCATCTCTGTCTGTCTGTCTGTCTGTCTGTCTGTCTGTCTGTCTGTCTGTCTGTCTGTCTGTCTGTCTGTCTGTCTGTCTGTCTGTCTGTCTGTCTGTCTGTCTGTCTGTCCTCTCGTTACTACACATATAACACTGAGATGTTTTATCTATCTGGGTTGGGTCGACAGGAAGGATTCATGAGCTCATTATCTGTCTGTATGTTTCCGTATAGGGGCCACTTCTGTATGTATTCTGTATGTCTCCAGCTCCATTCTTCTCCAGTTTCTTTCATAGCGTACAGAGAAAATAACCACTGCTCTCTCTCTCTCTCTGTCATCCTCTCTCCAGGTCTGTTCCACCGTGCCATCATCCAGAGTGGCTCTGCCCTGTCCAGCTGGGCGGTCAACTACCAGCCTGTGAAATACACCCGTCTGCTGTCTGAGAAGGTGGGCTGTAACGTTCTGGATACCCTGGACATGGTGGACTGTCTGAGGAAGAAGAGTGCCAGGGAGCTGGTTGAGCAGGACATCCAGCCAGCACGGTACCATGTGGCCTTCGGACCGGTTATAGACGGAGACGTCATACCTGATGATCCAGAGATCCTCATGGAGCAGGTGGGAGACCGCTGGGATAGTTTTGACTTTGTTTATGAAATAACATACACACACAAACATGCCCATAGTGGTAATGAAGTCAACAGTCAAAGAAAATAATGCATTTTCAACACGTTGTTATTTCCACACAGGGAGAGTTCCTGAATTATGACATCATGCTGGGAATCAACCAGGGGGAGGGGCTTCGCTTTGTTGACAACGTGGTCGACTCAGAGGACGGCATCTCCGGCAACGACTTTGACTTCTCAGTGTCGGACTTCGTTGACAGCCTCTACGGTTACCCAGAAGGCAAAGACACTCTGAGAGAAACCATCAAGTTCATGTACACGGACTGGGCGGACCGTGAAAACCCAGAGACACGACGTAAGACGCTGGTCGCCCTGTTCACCGACCACCAGTGGGTGGAGCCGTCCGTGGTGACGGCGGACCTCCACGCCCGTTACGGCTCGCCAACGTACTTCTACGCCTTCTACCACCACTGCCAGAGTCTGATGAAGCCGGCCTGGTCGGACGCAGCCCACGGGGACGAGGTTCCCTACGTGTTTGGGATCCCCATGATCGGACCTACAGACCTGTTCCCCTGTAACTTCTCCAAGAACGACATCATGCTCAGCGCCGTGGTGATGACATACTGGACCAACTTCGCCAAGACCGGGTAAAGTTGTCCTGCTTTAGTACTTTAACATCTTAACCTACGGGGTCTGGACTGCTTCTGGTTTTCTGTTCTACTTGATAATTAATGGCATCTACCTGGTGTGCCAGGTCTAAATCAGTCCCTGATTAGAGGGGAGTCATCCACCTGGTGTCCCAGGTCTAAATCAGTCCCTGATAAAAGGGGAATCATCCACCTGGTGTCCCAGGTCTAAATCAGTCCCTGATTAGAGGATGTCTGGGATGTCTGGGATGTCTGGGGTATCTGGGGTGTCTGGGATGTCTGGGATGTCAGTGGTATCTTGGGTGTCTGGGATGTCAGTGGTATCTGGGGTATCTGGGATGTCTGGGATGTCTGGGATGTCAGTGGTATCTTGGGTGTCTGGGATGTCAGTGGTATCTGGGGTATCTGGGATGTCTGGGGTATCTGGGGTGTCTCGGTTGTCTGGGATGTTTGGGGTATCTGGGATGTCAGTGGTATCTGGGGTATCTGGGATGTCTGGGATGTCTGGGGTATCTGGGATGTCAGTGGTATCTGGGGTATCTGGGATGTCTGGGGTATCTGGGATGTCAGTGGTATATGGGGTATCTGGGGTGTCTGGGATGTCTGGGGTATCTGGGATGTCAGTGGTATATGGGGTATCTGGGATGTCAGTGGTATATGGGGTATCTGGGGTATCTGGGGTGTCTGGGATGTCTGGGGTATCTGGGGTGTCTGGGGTGTCTGGGGTGTCTGGGATGTCAGTGGTATATGGGGTATCTGGGGTATCTGGGGTGTCTGGGGTGTCTGGGATGTCAGTGGTATATGGGGTATCTGGGGTATCTGGGGTGTCTGGGATGTCTGGGATGTCAGTGGTATATGGGGTATCTGGGGTATCTGGGGTATCTGGGGTATCTGGGGTGTCTGGGATGTCTGGGGTATCTGGGGTGTCTGGGGTGTCTGGGGTGTCTGGGATGTCAGTGGTATATGGGGTATCTGGGGTATCTGGGGTGTCTGGGGTGTCTGGGATGTCAGTGGTATATGGGGTATCTGGGGTATCTGGGGTGTCTGGGGTGTCTGGGATGTCTGGGATGTCAGTGGTATATGGGGTGTCTGGGATGTCAGTGGTATATGGGGTATCTGGGGTATCTGGGGTATCTGGGGTTTCTGGGATGTCTGGGATATCTGGGGTGTCTGGGGTGTCTGGGATGTCAGTGGTATATGGGGTATCTGGGGTTTCTGGGATGTCTGGGATGTCTGGGGTGTCTGGGGTTTCTGGGGTATCTGGGTTGTCTGGGGTGTCTGGGGTGTCTGGGATGTCTGGGGTATCTGGGGTGTCTGGGGTGTCTGGGGTGTCTGGGATGTCTGGGGTATCTGGGGTGTCTGGGGTGTCTGGGGTGTCTGGGATGTCTGGGGTATCTGGGGTGTCTGGGGTTTCTGGGATGTCTGGGGTATCTGGGGTATCTGGGGTGTCTGTCGTGTCTGGGATGTCTGGGGTTTCTGGGGTATCTGGGTTGTCTGGGGTGTCTGGGGTGTCTGGGATGTCTGGGGTATCTGGGGTGTCTGGGGTGTCTGGGGTTTCTGGGATGTCTGGGGTATCTGGGGTGTCTGGGGTGTCTGGGGTTTCTGGGATGTCTGGGGTATCTGGGGTGTCTGGGGTTTCTGGGATGTCTGGGGTATCTGTGGTGTCTGGGGTGTCTGGGGTGTCTGGGGTGTCTGGGGTATCTGGGGTGTCTGGGGTGTCTGGGGTTTCTGGGATGTCTATACACACACACACACATATCACACAGCGGTATTGATCCTCTACTCCTCTCCACTCAGTCAGTCGAGAAGCTCTGCCCCTGTGGATCACCCCCCCCACAAACACACACACACACACACACACACACACACACACACACACACACACACACACACACGCGCGCGCACACACACACACACACACACACACACACACACACACACACAACACAAAGCAGCTCAATTTGGTTGCCTCCTACTGGTAGTCAGTTGTGATATCTGAAATGTAAGTTGACAATGCCCATTACCAGATACATATTGATCTGGAGGAAGGATGGGCGGACGGGCTGTATTCATCCAATGCTTCCTGGTATTTACCAGTCTCTCTGCTCTGCTCTACTCTCTCCTCTTCTCTCCTCTCCTCTCTGCTCTCCTTTCTGCTCTGCTCTGCTCTCTCCTCTCTCCTCTCCTCTCTCCTCTCCTCTCTGCTCTCTCCGCACTCCTCTCTGCTCTCCTCTCTCCTCTCTCCTCTCTCCTCTCTCCTCTCTCCTCTCTGCTCTCTGCTCTGTGCTCTGTGCTCTGTGCTCTGTGCTCTGCTCTGCTCTCTCCTCTTCTCTCCTCTCTCTGCTCTGCTCTCCTCTCTCCTCTCTGCTTTCTGCTCTCCTCTGCTCTATCCTCTCTGCTCTCCTCTCTGCTCTCTCCTCTCTGCTCTCTGCTCTCTGCTCTCTGCTCTCTGCTCTCTGCTCTCCTCTCCTCTCTCCTCTTTCATCTCCTCTCTCCTCTCTGCTCTCCTCTGCTCTACTCTCTGCTCTCCTCTCTGCTCTCCTCTCGACTCTCTTCTCTTCTCTCTCCTCTCTCCTCTCTCCTCCCTGCTCTCCTCTGCTCTCCTCTCTGCTCTCCTCAGTCCTCTCTCCTCTCTCCTCTCTGCTCTCCTCTCTGCTCTCTCCTCTCTGCTCTCCTCTCTGCTCTCTCCTCTGTCCTCTATCCTCTCTCATCTCTGATCTCTGCTCTCAGCTCTCTGTTCTCTGCTCTCTGCTCACTGCTCTCTGATCTCTGCTCTCTGCTCTCCTCTCCTCTCTCCTCTCTCCTCTCTCCTCTCTGCTCTCCTCTCTGCTCTCCTCTCGACTGTCCTCTCTCTGCTCTCCTCTCTGCTCTCTCCTCTCTCCTCTCTCTTCTCTCTGCTCTCCTCTCTGCTCTCCTCTCGACTCTCCTCTCTCTGCTCTCCTCTCTGCTCTCTCCTCTCTCCTCTCTCCTCTCTCCTCTCTGCTCTCCTCTGCTCTACTCTCTGCTCTCCTCTCTGCTCTCCTCTCGACTCTCTTCTCTTCTCTCTCCTCTCTCCTCTCTCCTCCCTGCTCTCCTCTGCTCTCCTCTCTGCTCTCCTCAGTCCTCTCTCCTCTCTGATCTCCTCTCTGCTCTCTCCTCTCTGCTCTCTCCTCTCTGCTCTCCTCTCTGCTCTCTCCTCTGTCCTCTCTCCTCTCTCCTCTCTGCTCTCTGCTCTCAGCTCTCTGCTCTCTGCTCTCTGCTCTCTGCTCTCCTCTCCTCTCTCCTCTCTCCTCTCTGCTCTCCTCTCGACTGTCCTCTCTCTGCTCTCCTCTCTGCTCTCTCCTCTCTCCTCTCTCTTCTCTCTTCTCTCCTCTCTGCTCTCCTCTCGACTCTCCTCTCTCTGCTCTCCTCTCTGCTCTCTCCTCTCTCCTCTCTCCTCTCTCCTCTCTCCTCTCTCCTCTCTGCTCTCCTCAGTCCTCTCTCCTCTCTCTGCTCTCCTCTCTGCTCTCCTCTCGACTCTCTTCTCTTCTCTCTCCTCTCTCCTCTCTCCTCTCTGCTCTCCACTGCTCTCCTCTCTGCTCTCCTCAGTCCTCTCTCCTCTCTCCTCTCTCCTCTCTCCTCTCTGCTCTCCTCTCTGCTCTCTCCTCTCTCCTCTCTCCTCTCTCCTCTCTCCTCTCCTCTCTCCTCTCTCCTCTCTCCTCTCTCCTCTCTCCTCTCTGCTCTCCTCTGCTCTCCTCTCTGTTCTCCTCTCTCCTCTCTCCTCTCTCCTCTCCTCTCTGCTCTCCTCTCTGCTCTCTCCTCTCTGCTCTCCTCTCTGCTCTCTCCTCTCTCCTCTCTCCTCTCTCCTCTCTGCTCTCCTCTCTGCTCTCTCCTCTCTCCTCTCTCCTCTCTGCTCTCCTCTCTGCTCTCTCCTCTCTCCTCTCTCCTCTCTGCTCTCTGCTCTCTCCTCTCTCCTCTCTCCTCTCTCCTCTCTGCTCTCCTCTCTGCTCTCCTCTCTGCTCTCTCCTCTCTCCTCTCCTCTCTCCTCTCTCCTCTCTCCTCTCTCCTCTCCTCTCTGCTCTCTCCTCTCTGCTCTCTCCTCTCCTCTCTCCTCTCTCCTCCCTCCTCTCTCCTCTCCTCTCTGCTCTCCTCTCTCCAGACGTCTTGTTGTCTGTGTCTGTGTGTGTTCATGTGTGTGTGTCAGGCATTGACCCACTGGGCATGGTGATCTGTCTCTGAGGAGAACAGGGTCTGAACTGACTAACAGACATGTTGATCTGTCTCTGAGGACAACAGGGTCTGAACTGACTAACAGACATGTTGATCTGAGGAGAACAGGGTCTGAACTGACTAACAGACATGATGATCTGAGGAGAACAGGGTCTGAACTGACTAACAGACATGATGATCTGTCTCTGAGGAGAACAGGGTCTGAACTGACTAACAGACATGTTGATCTGTCTCTGAGGAGAACAGGGTCTGAACTGACTAACAGACATGTTGATCTGTCTCTGAGGAGAACAGGGTCTGAACTGACTAACAGACATGTTGATCTGTCTCTGAGGAGAACAGGGTCTGAACTGACTAACAGACATGTTGATCTGTCTCTGAGGAGAACAGGGTCTGAACTGACTAACAGACATGATGATCTGAGGAGAACAGGGTCTGAACTGACTAACAGACATGTTGATCTGAGGAGAACAGGGTCTGAACTGACTAACAGACATGATGATCTGTCTCTGAGGAGAACAGGGTCTGAACTGACTAACAGACATGTTGATCTGAGGAGAACAGGGTCTGAACTGACTAACAGACATGATGATCTGTCTCTGAGGAGAACAGGGTCTGAACTGACTAACAGACATGTTGATCTGTCTCTGAGGACAACAGGGTCTGAACTGACTAACAGACATGTTGATCTGAGGAGAACAGGGTCTGAACTGACTAACAGACATGATGATCTGTCTCTGAGGAGAACAGGGTCTGAACTGACTAACAGACATGTTGATCTGTCTCTGAGGAGAACAGGGTCTGAACTGACTAACAGACATGATGATCTGTCTCTGAGGAGAACAGGGTCTGAACTGACTAACAGACATGTTGATCTGTCTCTGAGGAGAACAGGGTCTGAACTGACTAACAGACATGTTGATCTGAGGAGAACAGGGTCTGAACGGACTAACAGACATGATGATCTGTCTCTGAGGAGAACAGGGTCTGAACTGACTAACAGACATGATGATCTGAGGAGAACAGGGTCTGAACTGACTAACAGACATGATGATCTGTCTCTGAGGAGAACAGGGTCTGAACTGACTAACAGACATGTTGATCTGAGGAGAACAGGGTCTGAACTGACTAACAGACATGTTGATATGTCTCTGAGGAGAACAGGGTCTGAACTGACTAACAGACATGTTGATCTGTCTCTGAGGAGAACAGGGTCTGAACGGACTAACAGACATGATGATCTGTCTCTGAGGACAACAGGGCCCGAACTGACTAACAGACATGTTGATCTGAGGAGAACAGGGTCTGAACTGACTAACAGACATGTTGATATGTCTCTGAGGAGAACAGGGTCTGAACTGACTAACAGACATGTTGATCTGAGGAGAACAGGGTCTGAACTGACTAACAGACATGTTGATCTGTCTCTGAGGAGAACAGGGTCTGAACTGACTAACAGACATGATGATCTGAGGAGAACAGGGTCTGAACTGACTAACAGACATGATGATCTGTCTCTGAGGAGAACAGGGTCTGAACTGACTAACAGACATGATGATCTGAGGAGAACAGGGTCTGAACTGACCAACAGACACCCTCTGACTACAGACTGTTACTGACCCTCTGACTACAGACTGTTACTGACCCTCTGACTACAGACTGTTACTGATCCTCTGACTACAGACTGTTACTGACCGTCTGACTACAGACTGTTACTGACCGTCTGACTACAGACTGTTACTGACCGTCTGACTACACCCCTGTTACTGACCCTCTGACTACAGACTGTTACTGACCCTCTGACTACAGACTGTTACTGACCCTCTGACTACAGACTGTTACTGACCCTCTGACTACAGACTGTTACTGACCCTCTGACTACAGACCTGTTACTGACCCTCTGACTACAGACTGTTACTGACCCTCTGACTACAGACTACTGACCGTCTGACTACACCCCTGTTACTGACCCTCTGACTACAGACTGTTACTGACCCTCTGACTACAGACTGTTACTGACCCTCTGACTACAGACTGTTACTGACCCTCTGACTACAGACTGTTACTGACCCTCTGACTACAGACTACTGACCATCTGACTACAGACTGTTACTGACCCTCTGACTACAGACTGTTACTGGCCCTCTGACTACAGACTGTTACTGACCCTCTGACTACAGACTGTTACTGACCCTCTGACTACAGACTGTTACTGACCCTCTGACTACAGACTGTTACTGACCGTCTGACTACACCCCTGTTACTGACCCTCTGACTACAGACTGTTACTGACCGTCTGACTACACCCCTGTTACTGACCGTCTGACTACAGACTGTTACTGACCCTCTGACTACAGACTGTTACTGACAGTCTGACTACACCCCTGTTACTGACCGTCTGACTACAGACTGTTACTGACCCTCTGACTACACCCCTGTTTACTGACCCTCTGACTACAGACTGTTACTGACCCTCTGACTACAGACTGTTACTGACCCTCTGACTACACCCCTGTTACTGACCCTCTGACTACAGACTGTTACTGACCCTCTGACCTGTTACTGACTACAGACTGTTACTGACCCTCTGACAACAGACTACTGACCCTCTGACTACAGACTGTTACTGACCCTCTGACAACAGACTGTTACTGACTCAATTAAATTAACTTTATTGGTATACCGTAACAATGTACATATTGCCAAAGCTTACTTTGGATATTTACAATATTAAAATAATAAGAATCAAAATTGTCAACGGGACAACAGGTATGGCCCAGGTCAGGTATGACCCAGGTCAGGTATGGCCCAGGTCAGGTATGACCCAGGTCAGGTATGACCCAGGTCAGGTATGGCCCAGGTCAGCTGTGGCCCAGGTCAGGTATGGCCCAGGTCAGGTATGGCCCAGGTCAGGTATGACCCAGGTCAGCTGTGGCCCAGGTCAGGTATGGCCCAGGTCAGGTATGGCCCAGGTCAGGTATGGCCCAGGTCAGGTATGGTCCAGGTCAGGTATGGCCCAGGTCAGGTATGACCTAGGTCAGGTTTGTTCCAGGTCAGGTATGGCCCAGGTCAGGTATGGCCCAGGTCAGTTATGGCCCAGGTCAGCTGTGGCCCAGGTCAGGTATGGCCCAGGTCAGGTATGACCCAGGTCAGCTGTGGCCCAGGTCAGGTATGGCCCAGGTCAGGTATGGCCCAGGTCAGGTATGGTCCAGGTCAGGTATGGACCAGGTCAGGTATGGCCCAGGTCAGGTATGGCCCAGGTCAGGTATGGTCCAGGTCAGGTATGGACCAGGTCAGGTATGACCTAGGTCATGTTTGTTCCAGGTCAGGTATGGCCCAGGTCAGGTATGGCCCAGGTCAGGTATGACCTAGGTCAGGTATGGCCTAGGTTAGGTATGGCCCGGGTCAGGTATGGCCCGGGTCAGGTATGGCCCGGGTCAGGTATGGCCCAGGTCAGGTATGGTCCAGGTCAGGTATGGCCCAGGTCAGGTATGACCTAGGTCAGGTTTGGCCCAGGTCAGGTATGGCCCAGGTCAGGTATGGCCCAGGTCAGGTATGGCCTAGGTCAGGTATGGCCCAGGTCAGGTATGGCCCAGGTCAGGTATGGTCCAGGTCAGGTATGGCCCAGGTCAGGTATGACCTAGGTCAGGTTTGGCCCAGGTCAGGTATGGCCCAGGTCAGGTATGGCCTAGGTCAGGTATGGCCCAGGTCAGGTATGGCCCAGGTCAGGTATGGTCCAGGTCAGGTATGGCCCAGGTCAGGTATGACCTAGGTCAGGTTTGGCCCAGGTCAGGTATGGCCCAGGTCAGGTATGACCTAGGTCAGGTATGGCCTAGGTCAGGTATGGCCCAGGTCAGGTATGGCCCAGGTCAGGTATGGTCCAGGTCAGGTATGGCCCAGGTCAGGTATGACCTAGGTCAGGTTTGGCCCAGGTCAGGTATGGTCCAGGTCAGGTATGGCCCAGGTCAGGTATGGCCCAGGTCAGGTATGACCCAGGTCAGGTATGGCCTAGGTCAGGTATGGCCCAGGTCAGGTATGGCCCAGGTCAGGTATGGCCCAGGTCAGGTATGGCCTAGGTCAGGTATGGCCCAGGTCAGGTATGGCCCAGGTCAGGTATGGCCCAGGTGTTGAAACAGTGTTGAAATAACTGAAGTGTTTTCTTTAAACAGGGGCAGACAAACGACAGGTCAGGGCAGACAAGGGTCAATAATCCAGAGAGGCACCGGAACAGCAGGCTCAGGGTCAGAGTCAGGCTCAGGGTCAGGGTCAGGGTCAGAGTCAGGCTCAGGGTCAGGGTCAAAGTCAGGCTCAGGCTCAGGCTCAGGCTCAGGGTCAGGGTCAGGGTCAGAGTCAGAGTCAGGCTCAGGGTCAGGGTCAGAGTCAGGCTCAGGCTCAGGCTCATGGTCAGAGTCAGGGTCAGGGTCAGGGTCAGGCTCAGGCTCAGGGTCAGGGTCAGGCTCAGGGTCAGGGCAGACAGAGGTCGGCAATCCAGAGTAGTGGGGCAAAGGTACAGGATGACAGACGGGCTCAGGGTCAGGGTCAGGGTCAGGTTAGGGTCATGAGAATGGCCAGGGTCAGGGTCAGGTTAGGGTCATGGTAATGGTCAGGTCAGGGTCAGGGAAAAACCGAGGTTACTGTGCAGCCGTCTTCATCGACCTTGCCAAGGCCTTCGACTCTGTCAATCACCATATTCTTATCGGCAGACTCAGTAGCCTCGGTTTTTCGGATGACTGCCTTGCCCGGTTCACCAATTACTTTGCAGACAGAGTTCAGTGTGTCAAATCGGAGGGCATGCTGTCCGGTCCTCTGGCAGTCTCTATGGGTGTGCCACAGGGTTCAATTCTCGGGCCGACTCTTTTCTCTGTATCAATGATGTTGCTCTTGCTGCGGGCGATTCCCTGATCCACCTCTACGCAGACGACACCATTCTATATACTTTCGGCCCGTCATTGGACACTGTGCTATACTGTGCTATCTAACCTCCAAACGAGCTTCAATGCCATACAACACTCCTTCCGTGGCCTCCAACTGCTCTTAAACCCTAGTAAAACCAAATGCATGCTTTTCAACCGATCGCTGCCTGCACCCGCATGCCCGACTAGCATCACCACCCTGGATGGTTCCGACCTTGAATATGTGGACATCTATAAGTACCTAGGTGTCTGGCTAGACTGCAAACTCTCCTTCCAGACTCATATCAAACAATCTCCAATCGAAAATCAAATCAAGAGTCGGCTTTCTATTCCGCAACAAAGCCTCCTTCACTCACGCCGCCAAGCTTACCCTAGTAAAACTGACTATCCTACCAATCCTCGACTTCGGCGATGTCATCTACAAAATGGCTTCCAACACTCTACTCAGCAAACTGGATGCAGTCTATCACAGTGCCATCCGTTTTGTCACTAAAGCACCTTATACCACCCACCACTGCGACTTGTATGCTCTAGTCGGCTGGCCCTCGCTACATATTCGTCGCCAGACCCACTGGCTCCAGGTCATCTACAAGTCCATGCTAGGTAAAGCTCCGCCTTATCTCAGTTCACTGGTCACAATGGCAACACCCATCCGTAGCACGCGCTCCAGCAGGTGTATCTCACTGATCATCCCTAAAGCCAACACCTCATTTGGCCGCCTTTCGTTCCAGTACTCTGCTGCCTGTGACTGGAACGAATTGCAAAAATCGCTGAAGTTGGAGACTTTTATCTCCCTCACCAACTTCAAACATCAGCTATCTGAGCAGCTAACCGATCGCTGCAGCTGTACATAGTCTATTGGTAAATAGCCCACCCATTTTCACCTACCTTATCCCCATACTGTTTTAATTTATTTACTTTTCTGCTCTTTTGCACACCAATATCTCTACCTGTACATGACCATCTGATCATTTATCACTCCAGTGTTAATCTGCAAAATTGTATTATTCACCTACCTCCTCATGCCTTTTGCACACATTGTATATAGACTCCCCCTTTTTTTCTACTGTGTTATTGACTTGTTAATTGTTTACTCCATGTGTAACTCTGTGTTGTCTGTTCACACTGCTATGCTTTATCTTGGCCAGGTCGCAGTTGCAAATGAGAACTTGTTCTCAACTAGCCTACCTGGTTAAATAAAGGTGAAATAAAAATAAAATAAAAGGGTCAGGTTAGGGTCATGATAATGGTCAGGGTCAGGGTCAGGTTAGGGTCATGGTAATGGTAATGATCAAACTAACAAAGTGAACTGGCAACAGACAAACAGAAAACACAGGTATAAATACCCAGGGGATAATGGGGAGGATGACCGACACCTGGAGGGGGGTGGGGACAAGCACAAGGACAGGTGAAACAGATCAGGGTGTGACACATACATTGAACAATAACAATAAGCATAGAGGACATGTGCAGGTTGGTTGGTCTGTCAGACACTGTCCCTCCTCTTATGGCAGGCAGCAATGTAGTGCGCTGCCAACCCACAGCTCTCTGCGTCCTCTCCCAACAGGACGGGTAGCCTATTCTCGTCAGAGAGGTCTTTCAAACTTTGAATAAGGGTTTCAAATTTTGGGGAAATGACACTAATTGTTTTATATTTTTTACATTTTGTCAGGAAATGCAGCTCTGTCTCAGGTTCTGCTGTTGTGCAGTGGTTGCACAGCCTTTCCTCTTACAGTAAGCCATGTTTTCCTGTGTCTACCCTTTTCAGTGGCAAGGCTGTGCTCACTGAGCCTGTACTTTGTCAAGGTTTTTCTAAGGTTTTGACTAGTAACCATGGTGAAATAGTTTGTCACGGTGTACTGTCGATTTAGTGCCAGACAGCACTGCATTTTGCTTTGTGTTTGTGTTTCCCAATAACTAATGTAGTGTTGTTTTGACTGTGTTGTAATTTGTTTTATTCTGATTGATTGGATGTTCTGGTCCTGAGGCTTCAGTGTGTTAGTAGAACAGGTTAGTGAACTCAGCCCCAGGACCAGCTGGATGAGGAGACTGAGGCTTCAGTGTGTTAGTAGAACAGGTTAGTGAACTCAGCCCCAGGACCAGCTGGATGAGGGGACTGGGGCTTCAGTGTGTTAGTAGAACAGGTTAGTGAACTCAGCCCCAGGACCAGCTGGATGAGGGGACTGAGGCTTCAGTGTGTTAGTAGAACAGGTTAGTGAACTCAGCCCCAGGACCAACTGGATGAGGGGACTGGGGCCTCAGTGTGTTAGTAGAACAGGTTAGTGAACTCAGCCCCAGGACCAGCTGGATGAGGGGACTGGGGCTTCAGTGTGTTAGTAGAACAGGTTAGTGAACTCAGCCCCAGGACCAGCTGGATGAGGGGAGTCAGTCTCTCTTCCTGGCCCTGTCTCTGGGTGTCAGTCTCTCTTCCTGGCCCTGTCGCTGGGTGTCAGTCTCTCTTCCTGGCCCTGTCTCTGGGTGTCAGTCTCTCTTCCTGGCCCTGTCTCTGGGTGTCAGTCTCTCTTCCTGGCCCTGTAGCTGGGTGTCAGTCTGTCTTCCTGGCCTTGTCGCTGGGTGTCAGTCTCTCTTCCTGGCCTTGTCGCTGGGTGTCAGTCTCTCTTCCTGGCCCTGTCTCTGGGTGTGAGTCTCTCTTCCTGGCCCTGTAGCTGGGTGTCAGTCTCTCTTCCTGGCCCTGTCGCTGGGTGTCAGTCTCTCTTCATGGCCCTGTCTCTGGGTGTCAGTCTCTCATCCTGGCCCTGTAGCTGGGTGTCAGTCTCTCTTCCTGGCCTTGTAGCTGGGTGTCAGTCTCTCATCCTGGCCCTGTCTCTGGGTGTCAGTCTCTCTTCCTGGCCCTGTCTCTGGGAGTCAGTCTCTCTTCCTGGCCCTGTCTCTGGGTGTCAGTCTCTCTTCCTGGCCCTGTCTCTGGGTGTCAGTCTCTCATCCTGGCCCTGTCGCTGGGTGTCAGTCTCTCTTCCTGGCCCTGTCTCTGGGTGTCAGTCTCTCTTCCTGGCCCTGTAGCTGGGTGTCAGTCTCTCTTCCTGGCCCTGTCTCTGGGTGTCAGTCTCTCTTCCTGGCCCTGTAGCTGGGTGTCAGTCTGTCTTCCTGGCCTTGTCGCTGGGTGTCAGTCTCTCTTCCTGGCCTTGTCGCGGGGTGTCAGTCTCTCTTCCTGGCCCTGTCTCTGGGTGTCAGTCTCTCTCCCTGGCCCTGTCGCTGGGTGTCAGTCTCTCTTCATGGCCCTGTCGCTGGGAGTCAGTCTCTCATCCTGGCCCTGTAGCTGGGTGTCAGTCTCTCTTCCTGGCCTTGTCGCTGGGTGTCAGTCTCTCTTCCTGGCCCTGTCACTGGGTGTCAGTCTCTCTTCCTGGCCCTGTAGCTGGGTGTCAGTCTCTCTTCCTGGCCCTGTCGCTGGGTGTCAGTCTCTCTTCATGGCCCTGTCTCTGGGTGTCAGTCTCTCATCCTGGCCCTGTAGCTGGGTGTCAGTCTCTCTTCCTGGCCCTGTCTCTGGGTGTCAGTCTCTCTTCCTGGCCCTGTCTCTGGGTGTCAGTCTCTCATCCTGGCCCTGTAGCTGGGTGTCAGTCTCTCTTCCTGGCTTTGTCTCTGGGTGTCAGTCTCTCTTCCTGGCCCTGTCGCTGGGTGTCAGTCTCTCTTCCTGGCCTTGTCGCTGGGTGTCAGTCTCTAAAGAGGATGCTGTAACATGTATGATACCTTGTTAAGACACCAGCCTGCATGTCAACAGCCTGGATCACTACCCCCAAAGCTTTTCCTCTGTCCCCCTCCTTTCCCTCCATCCCTCTCCCCTCCATAGGCTTTCATCTGTCATATTCATTTATGCTGAAAAACCCTGCCTGGTTTTTCAAATGTTTTACCATAGAGAGAGAGAGAGGGGGAAAGGGGGGAGAGGGGGGGATGGGGGGAGAGAGAGGGGATGGGGGATAGGGGCAGAGAGTGAGGGAGGGAGGGGGAGAGAGAGAGGGAGGGGGATAGGGGCAGAGAGTGAGGGAGGAGTGAGAGAGAGAGGTAGGGGGATAGGGGGAGAGAGAGAGAGGGAGGGGGATAGGGGGAGAGAGAGAGGGAGGGGGATAGGGGAGAGAGGGGGATAGGGGGAGAGAGAGGGAGGGGGATAGGGGAGAGAGAGGGGGGATAGGGGGAGAGAGAGAGGGAGGGGAGAGAGGGGGATAGGGGGAGAGAGAGAGGGAGGGGGAGAGAGGGGGATAGGGGGAGAGGCAGAGAGGCTGACTGACAGATCCTCTTAGAGATTGGTTTGTTATCTGTGTGGGGGAGGATGCAACTGAATCTTTACACGCCAGGCACTTCCTGTAGTGTCTTTTATTCTGCTTCAACAATAACATATATTTTTTTTAATGACATGAATATGTGACACGTTACAATACACTTCCTCCAGAACATATTGTCAAACCACCCAAACCCCCACCTCTCTAAACAAACCCATAGTCACCCCCGTTCCTATCTTCCCATACCACCCATATCTATACAGACAGTCACAAAAGCCCAAACATTATTAAATCAAATATGTACTTACTATTATAATTACATTACAACATCAAAGATGTGTGTTCCTACTTCCTGTGTTGTCTGTCTGGGCCTGGTGATTACTTCCTACTTCCTGTGTTGTCTGCCTGGGGCTGGTGATTACTTCTTACTGTGTCTGTGATTACTGTGTCTGTGGGACATGCAGCTCACGCTGTGTGTGTGTGTGTGTGTGTGTGTGTGTGTGTGTGTGTGTGTGTGTGTGTGTGTGTGTGTGTGTGTGTGTGTGTGTGTGTGTGTGTGTGTGTGTGTGTGTGTGTGTGTGCCCGCGTGCGTGTGCGTGTGCGTTTGACATGCAGCTCACGTTGTGCAAGGACTGGCTAGGTAATTAGTAATCACAACACTATTGAGCATAGATCTCTCTCTATTCCTCTCTCTCTCTCTCTCTCTCTCCCTCTCTCTATCTATCTCTCCCTCTCTCTCTATCCATCTCGCTCTCTCTTTCTCTCTTCTCTCTCTCTCTCTCTCAGGTCCCTCTTTCCTGTCTACTCTAATTTGTTGTCTTTCAAGGGAACTCTGAGAATGTAGTGGAGGGAGGTGATTCAACTCTCCACTTAGGAAACCCAACTGCATACTTGTTTAACATTCTTAAGGAATCCAAGAGGCATTAGGTCTATGGTGTTGAAACATACTCTGGCTTAGTTAAACACATTAAGATTGATTGTTTTTTTAGTCACCGTGGTAAATGGTGCACATTTAGCCTCTATGAAGACATTTAAGGGATAGTTCAGTGATTGTACGTATTTAGATAGTTGTTTTCTTACCTTAGAAGGAGACTAGAAACATACGTCTTTAATATGAACTATCCCGTTAAAAGATCTGTGATTTATAACCTTACATGTTGTTGTTGTTATTTACTGTTGTCTACCGTGGTGCAGGCGGAATGGTAATAAGGGTAGTGAGAAAGGTGGAATGGGAGTGAGGGGAGAAGAGAGAGAGAGAGGGGAGAAGAGAGAGAGAGGGGAGAAGAGAGAGAGGGGAGAAGAGAGTGAGAGGGGAGAAGAGAGAGAGAGGGGAGAAGAGAGAGAGGGGAGAAGAGAGAGAGAGAGGGGAGAAGAGAGAGAGAGGGGAGAAGAGAGAGAGAGGGGAGAAGAGAGAGAGGGGAGAAGAGAGAGAGAGAGGGGAGAAGAGAGAGAGAGGGGAGAAGAGAGAGAGAGGGGAGAAGAGAGAGGGGAGAAGAGAGAGAGGGGGAGAAGAGAGAGAGAGGGAGAAGAGAGAGAGAGGGGAGAAGAGAGAGAGGGAAGAAGAGAGAGAGAGGGGAGAAGGGAGAGAGAGGAGAAGAGAGAGAGGGAGAAGAGAGAGAGAGGGGAGAAGAGAGAGGGGGAGAAGAGAGAGAGAGGGGAGAAGAGAGAGAGAGGGGAGAAGAGAGTGAGAGGGGAGAAGAGAGAGAGGGGAGAAGAGAGAGAGGGGAGAAGAGAGAGGGGAGAAGAGAGAGAGGGGGGAGAAGAGAGAGAGAGGGGAGAAGAGAGAGAGAGGGGGCAGGTGAGGCGGCGAGTGAGGGGGCTCTAATGTCAAGACACATGTTAGCTGTCACTCAACTAATGCAACCAATCAATAGCCTCCATAATGAGGAGGGGACAGTGACCAGCTGTGTCCTCCAACACCCCAGCACGCCACAAAGTCACACCGCCTCGCCGTCAATTAGCCCACCGAACCCACGTCTGCATTCAGATATGATCCACACGCCAATCACAGCCCCTGGCTTCTCGTACACACATACATGCAAACACACTCACACACACCCACACAATTACAAGGCCTGTCTGTATGTGAAGTGTAAAAGCTGCCTGATATCAGGTCTGTCTGTGAAGGGTGAACGCTGCCTGATATCAGGTCTGTCTGTGAAGGGTGAACGCTGCCTGATTTCAGATCTGTCTGTGAAGGGTGAATGCTGCCTGATTTCAGGTCTGTCTGTGAAGGGTGAGCGCTGCCTGATTTCAGGTCTGTCTGTGAAGGGTGAATGCTGACTGATATCAGGTCCTTCAGAGCATGCATTGCAAAAAGCAAACAACATGCGTTTTAAAAATGTAACAAGGAGTGACTATGAAAATATCGTGTCTGAACATGAATTCCAATAAGGTGTGTTTTGTACTTTGTGGTGTGTGTCCCAAATGGCACCCTATTCCCTATATAGTGCACTACTTTTAACCAAAACCCTATGGGCCCTGTTAAAAAGTAGTGCACTATACAAAATGGAATAGGATGCCATTTGGGACGTAACTGTGTTACCTGCTAAGTAGATAGACAGAGGGGTACATTGGTCACACAACACCGACAACAACGCCTGGAGAAATAGGCCTTAACTCGACTGGCATAGAAGCTGAAGTGAACATCAATCCCTCTGATTGAACTCTTGTCTTAGGTTAAAGTTCCAAATGGCACCCTGTTCGCTATATAGTGCACTACTTTTGACCAAAGCCCTATGGGCCCTGGTCAAAATTAGTGCACTAGATATGGAATAGGATGCCATTATGGAGGCAGAATAAATCTAGGACAGGAACTCAAAAGGGGCCTTGTAGTGAAAATAAATAACTGTCTTTCTTCCTCCTCTCTGCCCCAGGCTTTCTGTCCGTGTCTTCTCACATTTAATGACGGCTAGGTTCTATAATCACTCAAGCGCTTCAAATTACACAGCGATGGAACAGAGGAGGTGCATCTCATAAAATGAAAAGACAATTACATTAATTATGTCCTCCTTTGTCTACCTGTCCCATCGAATGGAGGATGGTTAGTGTAGGAATAGATGGGAGGATGGTTAGTGTAGGAATAGATGGGAAGATGGTTTGTGTCGGAATAGATGAGAGGATGGTTAGTGTAGGAATAGATGGGAGGATGGTTAGTGTAGGAATAGATGGGAGGATGGTTAGTGTAGGAATAGAGGAATAGATGGGAGGATGGTTAGTGTAGGAATATGGAATAGATGGGAGGATGGTTAGTATAGGAATAGATGGGAGGATGGTTAGTGTAGGGATAGAGGAATAGATGGGAGGATGGTTTGTGTAGGAATAGGGGAATAGATGGGAGGATGGTTTGTGTAGGAATAGGGGAATAGATGGGAGGATGGTTAGTGTAGGAATAGGGGAATAGATGGGAGGATGGTTAGTGTAGGAATAGATGGGAGGATGGTTTGTGTAGGGATATGGAATAGATGGGAGGATGGTTAGTGTAGGAATAGAGGAATAGATAGGAGGATGGTTTGTGTAGGGATAGAGGAATAGATAGGAGGATGGTTAGTATAGGAATAGGGGAATAGATGGGAGGATGGTTAGTGTAGGAATAGAGGAATAGATGGGAGGATGGTTAGTGTAGGAATAGGGGAATAGATGGGAGGATGGTTAGTGTATGAATAGATGGGAGGATGGTTTGTGTAGGGATAGAGGAATATATAGGAGGATGGTTAGTATATGAATAGGGGAATAGATAGGAGGATGGTTAGTGTAGGGATAGAGGAATAGATGGGAGGATGGTTAGTGTAGGAATAGATGGGAGGATGGTTAGTATAGGAATAGGGGAATAGATGGGAGGATGGTTTGTGTAGGAATAGATGGGAGGATGGTTTGTGTAGGAATAGGGGAACATGTAAAATGTTCGTCCTCACTCTGTGTGCCTCCTCTCACATTTGCTGCAGCGTTTACAGTATATCTACACAGAGCACACTAAACCTTTCACACACACAAGATCATTAGGGTTTAGGAGGTAGTAATGAGAGGAACTGGAGAAGAGAGGAAGGAGTTTATGGTTTATCGAAGAGGTCTTAGTCCACTGAACATATGAAAACATCACACACAAGTACACACACAGAGAATATATATACACAGACAGAGAGAATGTATACAGACAGACCTTAGTGGCCCAGCTGTATGAAAACATCACAGTATGATGAAAGATTTTATGATGTAATAATCCTGCTGTCCTCTGCTTTCTCTCTATGAACACAGCCACACACACACACCCAGCCACCGCACCCAGCAACCACACCCAGCCACCACACCCAGCCACCACACCCAGCCAAGGCACCCAGCCAAGAAACCCAGCCACCACACCCAGCCAAGGCACCCAGCCACCACCCAGCCAAGGCACCCAGCCACCACACCCAGCCACCACACCCAGCCAAGGCACCCAGCCACCACACCCAGCCAAGGCACCCAGCCACCACACCCAGCCACCACACCCAGCCACCACACCCAGCCAAGGCACCCAGCCACCACACCCAGCCACCGCACCCAGCCACCACCCAGCCAAGACACTCAGCCACCACACCCAGCCAAGGCACCCAGCCACCACACCCAGCCACCACACCCAGCCAAGAAACCCAGCCACCACACCCAGCCAAGAAACCCAGCCACCACACCCAGCCAAGGCACCCAGCCACCACACCCAGCCACCGCACCCAGCCACCACACCCAGCCACCACACCCAGCCAAGGCACCCAGCCACCACACCCAGCCAAGGCACCCAGCCACCACACCCAGCCACCACACCCAGCCAAGGCACCCAGCCACCACCCAGCCAAGGCACCCAGCCACCACACCCAGCCACCACACCCAGCCAAGACACCCAGCCACCACACCCAGCCAAGGCACCCAGCCACCACCCAGCCAAGGCACCCAGCCACCACACCCAGCCACCACACCCAGCCAAGAAACCCAGCCACCACTCCCAGCCAAGAAACCCAGCCACCACACCCAGCCAAGAAACCCAGCCACCACACCCAGCCAAGGCACCCAGCCACCACCCAGCCAAGGCACCCAGCCACCGCACCCAGCCACCACACCCAGCCACCACACCCAGCCACCACACCCAGCCACCACACCCAGACAAGAAACCCAGCCACCACATCCAGCCAAGGCACCCAGCCACTACCCAGCCAAGGCACCCAGCCACTACCCAGCCAAGGCACCCAGCCACTACCCAGCCAAGGCACCCAGCCACCACACCCAGCCAAGGCACCCAGCCACCACCCAGCCAAGGCACCCAGCCACCACACCCAGCCAAGGCACCCAGCCACCACACCCAGCCAAGGCACCCAGCCACCACACCCAGCCACCACACCCAGCCAAGGCACCCAGCCACCACACCCAGCCAAGGCACCCAGCCACCACACCCAGCCAAGGCACCCAGCCACCACACCCAGCCACCACACCCAGCCACCGCACCCAGCCACCACACCCAGCCACCACACCCAGCCACCACACCCAGCCACCACACCCAGCCACCACACCCAGCCACCACACCCAGCCACCACACCCAGCCACCACACCCAGCCACCACACCCAGCCACCACACCCAGCCACCACACCCAGCCAAGGCACCCAGCCACCACACCCAGCCAAGGCACCCAGCCACCACACCCAGCCACCACACCCAGCCACCGCACCCAGCCACCACACCCAGCCACCACACCCAGCCACCGCACCCAGCCACCACACCCAGCCACCACACCCAGCCACCACACCCAGCCAAGGCACCCAGCCACCACACCCAGCCACCACACCCAGCCACCGCACCCAGCCACCACACCCAGCCACCACACCCAGCCAAAGCCGTCAGGTTTAAGTGGAAGACCTGACAGTACGGACGCTATCTGCTATTGCTGTGTTGCAGAGCACAGGACCTTATCACACACACACACACACACACACACACACACTGTTGAGCACACAACTCCATCACACACCAGGGTTAAACCAGTGCGGTACATAAACCCTAGATGGCTGATCCTCTGTATTGGCCAGTGAGAGGCTTTGAATCCACCAGTCGGCCATATTGACAGTCCTCAGTAGAAGCAGTCCTCCATAGGAATGAACGGAATTCTACATTATTTAAATTAAATGTTTCAAGGAGAGAATTACATGTATTTAAGTATTTTTTGTTGTAGTGCGGACAGTAGCATTAGTACTCTCTAAAAATGATACCTTTAGGAAAATGTTTCGTGTTTTATTTTTATTTTTTATGTTTAGCTCACATAATATGATTTAAAGGGATTTACATTAAGGTGTCTTTCATAAAACAAATGTTGCACAAAATGATTGTGGATGTTAATAAATGCATTTCTTTAGCTTCTAAAATATTTTTTACAATGGTGAGAGAGTGCCAAGATCGTGGTGCGGTGGCTTCAACACAGCGCTCCCAATCAGTCATCCAATGTATATATAAATCATTGGTTTCAACCAAGCACCACAACCAGAGGAAAGGTTGGGACCTGAGCTCCCCACAGTTCAGACAGGCCCATCATTACAGAGCAACACAGCCTGTAACACAGCCTGCTTACCATCCGCACTGTGTTTGGGTATCAATTGTGTGTGAGCGTGCGTGCGTGTGTGTGTTGACCATCGACACTGCAACACAACAATTACCCGAGAGTGTGTGTGTGTAATCAGATAACGCAGGGAGTTGTTCTCTAATGCCGCAAATGAAATTAACTAAAGATGCCACATTGATTTCTTTGTGTTGCCTAATTTATTCATCTTCACTTGCACTGAGCCCGAGCCCCAACCAGCCAGCCAGGCAGTCAGCCAGCCAGTCAGCCAGACAGCCAGCCAGCCAGTCAGCCAGCCAGCCAGCCAGCATAAAGCATTTAGAACTAGTCAGCTCCCAAGCCCTTTAGTTCCCTAATGTGTGCATGGATTTCAAAGATCTCTGGGGAATTGAACAGAGGTACCTTTTATATAGTTTGTGCCGTTGAAATTTGGTAGATTGATCCTTATGAGGTAAGGGGAGAGGGGTTCCATCCAAAATGACACCCTTTTCCCTATATAGCTAGTGCACTACTTTTGACAAGGGCCCATAGAGTGTAGGGTGCCATTTGAGACACTGAGGGGGGCCATTTGCGGTGTTATGGCGATGCAAGGAATTCCCATTAAGTAACATTGGCCTGGTCTCTCTATGTTTCTAGTCTGTTCCACTCGCTGAGCTGCTGGGAGGATGCATAGACTACTGAGGAGATGGAGGGAGAAAAAGAGGGAGAGAGAGTGAGAATAAACAGAGCGAGAGAGAGGGAGAGAGAGAGAGAGAGAGAGAGAGAGAGGGAGAGAGACAGAGAGAGAGAGAGAGAGAATAAACAGAGAGAGAGAGAGGGAGAGAGATCAAATAAACCTAGAGAGAGGGAGAGAGAATAAACAGAGAGAGAGAGAGAGAGGTAGGTAGAGAGTGAGAATAGAGAGAGAGAGAGAGAGCGAGAGAGAGAGAGAGAGAGAGAGAGAATAAACAGAGAGAGAGAGAGAGAGAGACAATAATCAGAGAGAGAGAGACAATAAACAGAGAGAGAGAGAATAAACAGAAAGAGAGAGAGGGAGAGAGAGAGAGAGAGAATAAACAGAGAGAGAGAGAGAGAATAAACAGAGAGAGAGAGAGAATAAACAGAAAGAGAGAGAGAATAAACAGAGAGAGAGAGAATAAACAGAGAGAGAGAGAGAGAGAGAATAAACAGAAAGAGAGAGAGAATAAACAGAGAGAGAGAGAGAATAAACAGAAAGAGAGAGAGAGAGAGAATAAACAGAAAGAGAGAGAGAGAGAGAATAAACAGAGAGAGAGAGAAAATAAACAGAGAGAGAGAGAATAAACAGAGAGAGAGAGAATAAACAGAGAGAGAGAGAGAATAAACAGAAAGAGAGAGAGAATAAACAGAGAGAGAGAGAGAATAAACAGAGAGAGAGAGAGGGAGAGAGAGAGAGAGAGAGAGAGAATAAACAAAGAGAGAGAGAGAGAGAATAAACAGAGAGAGAGAGAATAAACAGAAAGAGAGAGAATAAACAGAGAGAGAGAGAGAGAGAATAAACAGAGAGAGAGAGAATAAACAGAAAGAGAGAGAGAATAAACAGAGAGAGAGAGAGAGAGAATAAACCGAGAGAGAGAGAATAAACAGAGAGAGAGAGAATAAACAGAAAGAGAGAGAGAATAAACAGAGAGAGAGAGAATAAACAGAGAGAGAGAGAATAAACAGAGAGAGAGAGAATAAACAGAGAGAGAGAGAATAAACAGAAAGAGAGAGAATAAACAGAGAGAGAGAGAGAGAGAGAATAAACAGAGAGAGAGAGAATAAACAGAAAGAGAGAGAGAATAAACAGAGAGAGAGAGAGAGAGAGAATAAACAGAGAGAGAGAGAATAAACAGAGAGAGAGAGAATAAACAGAAAGAGAGAGAGAATAAACAGAGAGAGAGAGAATAAACAGAGAGAGAGAGAATAAACAGAGAGAGAGAGAATAAACAGAAAGAGAGAGAGAGAATAAACAGAGAGAGAGAGAATAAACAGAGAGAGAGAGAATAAACAGAAAGAGAGAGAGAGAATAAACAGAGAGAGAGAGAATAAACAGAGAGAGAGAGAATAAACAGAGAGAGAGAGAGAGAGAGAGAATAAACAGAGAGAGAGAGAATAAACAGAGAGAGAGAGAATAAACAGAGAGAGAGAGAGAGAGAGAATAAACAGAGAGAGAGAGAATAAACAGAGAGAGAGAATAAACAGAGAGAGAGAGAGAATAAACAGAGAGAGAGAGAGAATAAACAGAGAGAGAGAGAATAAACAGAAAGAGAGAGAGAATAAACAGAGAGAGAGAGAGAGAATAAACAGAGAGAGAGAGAATAAACAGAGAGAGAGAGAGAGAATAAACAGAGAGAGAGAGAATAAACAGAAAGAGAGAGAGAATAAACAGAAAGAGAGAGAGAATAAACAGAGAGAGAGAGAATAAACAGAGAGAGAGAGAGAATAAACAGAGAGAGAGAGAGAATAAACAGAGAGAGAGAGAGAGAGAGAATAAACAGAGAGAGAGAATAAACAGAGAGAGAGAGAATAAACAGAGAGAGAGAGAGAATAAACAGAGAGAGAGAGAGAGAGAGAATAAACAGAGAGAGAGAGAATAAACAGAAAGAGAGAGAGAATAAACAGAAAGAGAGAGAATAAACAGAGAGAGAGAGAGAGAGAGAATAAACAGAGAGAGAGAGAATAAACAGAAAGAGAGAGAGAATAAACAGAGAGAGAGAGAATAAACAGAAAGAGAGAGAATAAACAGAGAGAGAGAGAGAGAGAATAAACAGAGAGAGAGAGAATAAACAGAAAGAGAGAGAATAAACAGAGAGAGAGAGAGAGAGAGAATAAACAGAGAGATAGAGAATAAACAGAGAGAGAGAGAGAGAGAATAAACAGAGAGAGAGAGAATAAACAGAAAGAGAGAATAAACAGAGAGAGAGAGAATAAACAGAGAGAGAGAGAATAAACAGAAATAGAGAGAGAATAAACAGAGAGAGAGAGAATAAACAGAGAGAGAGAGAGAATAAACACAGAGAGAGAGAGAATAAACAGAGAGAGAGAGAGAGAGAATAAACAGAGAGAGAGAGAATAAACAGAGAGAGAGAATAAACAGAGAGAGAGAGAGAATAAACAGAGAGAGAGAGAATAAACAGAGAGAGAGAGAATAAATAGAAAGAGAGAGAGAATAAACAGAGAGAGAGAGAATAAACAGAGAGAGAGAGAATAAACAGAGAGAGAGAGAATAAATAGAAAGAGAGAGAGAATAAACAGAGAGAGAGAGAATAAACAGAGAGAGAGAGAATAAACAGAGAGAGAGAGAGAGAATAAACAGAGAGAGAGAGAATAAACAGAAAGAGAGAGAGAATAAACAGAAAGAGAGAGAGAAAAAACAGAGAGAGAGAGAATAAACAGAGAGAGAGAGAATAAACAGAGAGAGAGAGAATAAACAGAGAGAGAGAGAGAATAAACAGAGAGAGAGAGAGAGAGAATAAACAGAGAGAGAGAGAATAAACAGAAAGAGAGAGAGAATAAACAGAGAGAGAGAGAGAATAAACAGAGAGAGAGAGAATAAACAGAGAGAGAGAGAATAAACAGAGAGAGAGAGAATAAAACAGAGAGAGAGAGAATAAACAGAGAGAGAGAGAATAAAGAGAGAGAGAGAATAAACAGAGAGAGAGAGAATAAACAGAAGAGAGAGAATAAACAGAGAGAGAGAGAGAATAAACAGAGAGATAGAGAATAAACAGAGAGAGAGAGAGAGAATAAACAGAGAGAGAGAGAATAAACAGAGAGAGAGAGAATAAACAGAGAGAGAGAATAAACAGAGAGAGAGAGAATAAACAGAGAGAGAGAGAATAAACAGAAAGAGAGAGAGAATAAACAGAGAGAGAGAGAATAAACAGAGAGAGAGAGAGAGAGAGAATAAACAGAGAGAGAGAGAATAAACAGAAAGAGAGAGAGAATAAACAGAGAGAGAGAGAATAAACAGAAAGAGAGAGAATAAACAGAGAGAGAGAGAGAGAGAGAATAAACAGAGAGAGAGAGAATAAACAGAAAGAGAGAGAATAAACAGAGAGAGAGAGAGAATAAACAGAGAGATAGAGAATAAACAGAGAGAGAGAGAGAGAATAAACAGAGAGAGAGAGAATAAACAGAAAGAGAGAGAGAATAAACAGAGAGAGAGAGAATAAACAGAGAGAGAGAGAATAAACAGATAGAGAGAGAATAAACAGAGAGAGAGAGAGAATAAACAGAGAGAGAGAGAGAATAAACAGAGAGAGAGAGAGAGAATAAACAGAGAGAGAGAGAGAGAGAGAGAGAATAAACAGAGAGAGAGAGAATAAACAGAGAGAGAGAATAAACAGAGAGAGAGAGAGAATAAACAGAGAGAGAAGAGAGAGAGAGAGAATAAACAGAGAGAGAGAGAATAAATAGAAAGAGAGAGAGAATAAACAGAGAGAGAGAGAATAAACAGAGAGAGAGAGAGAGAGAATAAACAGAGAGAGAGAGAATAAACAGAAAGAGAGAGAGAATAAACAGAAAGAGAGAGAGAAAAAACAGAGAGAGAGAGAATAAACAGAGAGAGAGAGAATAAACAGAGAGAGAGAGAGAGAATAAACAGAGAGAGAGAGAGAGAGAGAATAAACAGAGAGAGAGAGAATAAACAGAGAGAGAGAGAATAAACAGAGAGAGAGAGAGAATAAACAGAGAGAGAGAAACAGAGAGAGAGATAAACAGAACAGAGAGAGAATAAACAGAAAGAGAGAGAGAATAAACAGAGAGAGAGAGAATAAACAGAGAGAGAGAGAGAGAGAGAGAGAATAAACAGAGAGAGAGAGAATAAACAGAAAGAGAGAGAGAATAAACAGAGAGAGAGAGAATAAACAGAAAGAGAGAGAATAAACAGAGAGAGAGAGAAGAGAATAAACAGAGAGAGAGAATAAACAGAAAGAGAGAGAATAAACAGAGAGAGAGAGAGAGAGAGAGAATAAACAGAGAGAGAGAGAATAAACAGAGAGAGAGAGAATAAACAGCAGAGAGAGAGAGAATAAACAGAAAGAGAGAATAAACAGAGAGAGAGAGAATAAACAGAGAGAGAGAGAATAAACAGAGAGAGAGAGAATAAACAGAAAGAGAGAGAGAATAAACAGAGAGAGAGAGAATAAACAGAGAGAGAGAATAAACAGAGAGATAAACAGAGAGAGAGAGAATAAACAGAGAGAGAACAGAGAGAAGAGAATAAACAGAGAGAGAGAGAATAAACAGAGAGAGAGAGAATAAACAGAGAGAGAGAGAATAAACAGAAAGAGAGAGAATAAACAGAGAGAGAGAGAATAAACAGAGAGAGAGAATAAACAGAGAGAGAGAGAGAATAAACAGAGAGAGAGAGAATAAACAGAGAGAGAGAGAATAAACAGAGAGAGAGAGAATAAACAGAGAGAGAGAGAGAATAAACAGAGAGAGAGAGAATAAACAGAAAGAGAGAGAGAATAAACAGAGAGAGAGAGAGATAAACAGAGAGAGAGAGAGAATAAACAGAGAGAGAGAGAGAGAGAAACAGAGAGAGAGAATAAACAGAGAGAGAGAATAAACAGAGAGAGAGAATAAACAGAGAGAGAGAATAAACAGAGAGAGAGAGAGAATAAACAGAAAGAGAGAGAATAAACAGAGAGAGAGAGAGAGAGAGATAAACAGAGAGAGAGAGAATAAACAGAGAGAGAGAGAGAATAAACAGAGAGAGAGAAATAAACAGAAAGAGAGAGAATAAACAGAGAGAGAGATAAACAGAGAGAGAATAAACAGAAAGAGAGAGAGAATAAACAGAAGAGAGAGAATAAACAGAGAGAGAGAGAGAATAAACAGAGAGAGAGAGAATAAACAGAGAGAGAGAGAGAAAAATAAACAGAGAGAGAGAGAATAAACAGAGAGAGAGAGAATAAACAGAGAGAGAGAGAGAATAAACAGAGAGAGAGAGAGAGAAACAGAAAGAGAGAGATAAACAGAGAATAAACAGAGAGAGAGAGAATAAACAGAGAGAGAGAGAGAATAAACAGAGAAGAGAGAGAATAAAAAGAGAGAGAGAGAGAGAATAAACAGAGAGAGAGAGAATAAACAGAGAGAGAGAGAGAATAAACAGAGAGAGAATAAACAGAGAGAGAGAGAATAAATAGACAGAGAGAGAGAGAATAAACAGAAAGAGAGAGAGAATAAACAGAGAGAGAGAATAAACAGAGAGAGAGAGAGAGAGAGAGAATAAACAGAGAGAGAGAGATAAACAGAGAGAGAGAATAAAACAGAGAGAGAATAAACAGAGAGAGAGAGAATAAACAGAGAGAATAAACAGAGAGAGAGAGATAAACAGAGAGAGAGAGAGAATAAACAGAGAGAGAGAGAATAAACAGAGAGAGAGAGAGAATAAACAGAGAGAGAGAGAGATAAACAGAGAGAGAGAGAGAATAAACAGAGAGAGAGAGAGAATAAACAGAGAGAGAGAGAATAAACAGAAAGAGAGAGAATAAACAGAGAGAGAGAGAGAATAAACAGAGAGAGAGAGAATAAACAGAGAGAGAGAGAATAAACAGAGAGAGAGAGAGAATAAACAGAGAGAAGAAATAAACAGAGAGAGAGAGAGAATAAACAGAGAGAGAGAGAATAAACAGAGAAGAGAGAGAATAAACAGAGAGAGAGAGAATAAACAGAGAGAGAGAGAATAAACAGAGAGAGAGAATAAACAGAGAGAGAGAGAGAATAAACAGAGAGAGAGAGAATAAACAGAGAGAGAGAGAATAAACAGAGAGAGAGAGAATAAACAGAAAGAGAGAGAGAATAAACAGAGAGAGAGAGAATAAACAGAGAGAGAGAGAATAAAGAGAGAGAGAGAGAATAAACAGAGAGAGAGAGAGAGAGAATAAACAGAGAGAGAGAGAATAAACAGAGAGAGAATAAACAGAAAGAGAGAGAGAGAATAAACAGAGAGAGAGAGAATAAACAGAAAGAGAGAGAGAATAAACAGAGAGAGAGAGAGAGAGAGAAAAAAAGAGAGAATAAACAGAGAGAGAGAGAATAAACAGAGAGAGAGAGAATAAACAGAGAGAGAGAGAAATAAACAGAGAGAGAGAATAAACAGAGAGAGAGAGAATAAACAGAGAGAGAGAGAATAAACAGAGAGAGAGAGAATAAACAGAGAGAGAGAGAATAAAAACAGAGAGAGATAAACAGAGAGAGAGAGAATAAACAGAGAGAGAGAGAATAAACAGAGAGAGAGAGAATAAACAGAGAGAGAGAGAGAGAATAAACAGAGAGAGAGAGAGAATAAACAGAAAGAGAGAGAGAATAAACAGAAAGAGAGAGAGAAAACAGAAAGAGAGAGAATAAACAGAGAGAGAGAGAGAGAGAGAGAAATAAACAGAGAGAGAGAGAATAAACAGAAAGAGAGAATAAACAGAGAGAGAGAGAATAAACAGAGAGAGAGAGAATAAACAGAGAGAGAGATAAACAGAGAGAGAGAATAAACAGAAAGAGAGAGAGAATAAACAGAAAGAGAGAGAAAAGAAAAACAGAGAGAGAGAGAGAATAAACAGAGAGAGAGAGAATAAAACAGAAAGAGAGAGAATAAACAGAGAGAGAGAGAGAATAAACAGAGAGAGAGAGAATAAACAGAAAGAGAGAGAGAGAGAATAAACAGAGAGAGAGAGAATAAACAGAAAGAGAGAGAGGGAGAGAGAGAGAATAAACAGAGAGAGAGAGAGAATAAACAGAGAGAGAGAGAGAATAAACAGAGAGAGAGAGAATAAACAGAAAGAGAGAGAGGGAGAGAGAGAGAGAATAAACAGAGAGAGAGAGAATAAAACAGAAAAGAGAGAGAAATAAACAGAGAGAGAGAGAATAAACAGAGAGAGAGAGATAAAACAGAGAGAGAGAGAGAGAAATAAACAGAGAGAGAGAATAAACAGAAAGAGAGAGAATAAACAGAGAGAGAGAGAATAAACAGAGAGAGAGAATAAACAGAGAGAGAGAGAATAAACAGAGAGAGAGAGAGAATAAACAGAGAGAGAGAGAGAATAAACAGAGAGAGAGAGAGAGAATAAACAGAGAGAGAGAGAGAGAGAGAGAGAATAAACAGAGAGAGAGAGAATAAACAGAGAGAGAGAAATAAACAGAGAGAGAGAGAGAAATAAACAGAGAGAGAGAGAATAAACAGAGAGAGAGAGAATAAATAGAAAGAGAGAGAGAATAAACAGAGAGAGAGAGAATAAACAGAGAGAGAGAGAGAGAATAAACAGAGAGAGAGAGAATAAACAGAAAGAGAGAGAGAATAAACAGACAGAAGAAGAGAGAGAGAAATAAACAGAGAGAGAGAGAATAAACAGAGAGAGAGATAAACAGAGAGAGAGAGAGAGAGAATAAACAGAGAGAGAGAGAATAAACAGAAAGAGAGAGAAATAAACAGAGAGAGAGAGAATAAACAGAGAGAGAGAGAAGAGAGAGAATAAACAGAGAGAGAGAGAGAGAGAAACAGAAGAGAGAGAGAGAATAAACAGAAAGAGAGAGAATAAACAGAGAGAGAGAGAGAGAGAGATAAACAGAGAGAGAGAGAATAAACAGAGAGAGAGAGAATAAACAGAGAGAGAATAAACAGAAAGAGAGAGAGAGAATAAACAGAAAGAGAGAGAGAAGAGAGAATAAACAGAGAGAGAGAGAATAAACAGAAAGAGAGAGAAATAAACAAGAGAGAGAGAATAAACAGAGAGAGAGAGAGAATAAACAGAGAGAGAGAAAATAAACAGAGAGAGAGAGAGAATAAACAGAGAGAGAGAGAATAAACAGAGAGAGAGAGAATAAACAGAGAGAGAGAGAATAAAACAGAAAGAGAGAATAAACAGAGAGAGAGAATAAACAGAGAAGAATAAACAGAGAGAGAGAGAGAATAAAACAGAAAGAGAGAGAGAATAAACAGAGAGAGAGAGAATAAACAGAAAGAGAGAATAAACAGAGAGAGAGAGAATAAACAGAGAGAGAGAGAATAAACAGAAAGAGAGAGAGAATAAACAGAGAGAGAGAGAATAAACAGAGAGAGAGAGAATAAACAGAAAGAGAGAGAATAAACAGAGAGAGAGAGAGAGAATAAACAGAGAGAGAGAGAATAAACAGAAAGAGAGAGAGAATAAACAGAGAGAGAGAGAATAAACAGAGAGAGAGAGAATAAACAGAGAGAGAGAGAGAATAAACAGAGAGAGAGAGAGAGAATAAACAGAAAGAGAGAGAATAAACAGAGAGAGAGAGAATAAACAGAGAGAGAGAGAATAAACAGAGAGAGAGAGAATAAACAGAGAGAGAGAGAATAAACAGAGAGAGAGAGAGAACAGAAAGAGAGAGAGAGAGAGAATAAACAGAGAGAGAGAATAAACAGAGAGAGAGAGAGAATAAACAGAAAGAGAGAGAATAAACAGAGAGAGAGAGAATAAACAGAAAGAGAGAGAATAAACAGAGAGAGAGAGAATAAACAGAGAGAGAGAGAGAGAAAGAGAGAATGTCTTAGAGAGAGAGAAATAAACAGAGAGAGAGAGAAATAAACAGAGAGAGAGAATAAACAGAAAGAGAGAGAATAAAACAGAAAGAGAGAGAAGAGAGCGAGAATAAACAGAGAGAGAGAGAATAAAACAGAAAGAGAGAGAGAAGAATAAAAAGAGAGAGAATAAACAGAGAAGAGAGAGGGAGAGAGAGAGAACAAAATAGAGAGAGAGAGAGGGATAAACAGAGAGAGAGAGAATAAACAGAAAGAGAGAGAGAGAGAGAGAGAATAAACAGAGAGAGAGAGAGAAAGGGAGAGACAGAGAGAGAGAGAGCGAGAATAAACAGAGAGAGAGAGATAAAACAGAAAGAGAGAGAGAGAAAGAGAGAGAGAATAAACAGAGAGAGAGAGGAGAGAATAAACAGAGAGAGAGAGAATAAACAGAGAGAGAGAGAGAATAAACAGAGAGAGAGAGAAATAAACAGAAAGAGAGAGAATAACAGAGAGAGAGAGAATAAACAGAGAGAGAGAGAGAGAGAGAATAAACAGAGAGAGAGAGACAGAGAGAGAGAGAATAAACAGAAAGAGAGAGAATAAACAGAGAGAGAGAGAATAAACAGAGAGAGAGAGAATAAAACAGAGAGAGAGAGAATAAAAGAGAGAGAGAGAGAATAAACAGAGAGAGAGAGAGAGAGAGAGAGAATAAACAGAGAGAGAGAGAGAATAGGATAAACAGAGAGAGAGAGAGGGAAGAGAGAGAATAAACAGAGAGAGAGAGAATAAACAGAGAGAGAGAGAATAAACAGAAAGAGAGAGAGAGGAGAGAGAGAGAGAATAAAAACAGAGAGAGAGAATAAACAGAGAGAGAGAGAGAGAGAGAGAATAAAACAGAGAGAGAGAGAGAATAAACAGAGAGAGAGAGGGAGAGAGAGAGAGAGAGAGAGAGAGAGAATAAACAGAGAGAGAGAGAATAAACAGAAAGAGAGAGAGAGAGAATAAACAGAAAGAGAGAGAGAATAAACAGAGAGAGAGAGAGAGAGGAGAACAGAGAAATAAACAGAGAGAGAGAGAGGGAGAGAGAGAGAGAAATAAACAGAGAGAGAGAGGAGAAAGAGAGAGAATAAACAGAGAGAGAGAGAATAAACAGAGAGAGAGAGAATAAACAGAGAGAGAGAGAATAAACAGAAAGAGAGAGAGAGAGAGAGAGAGAATAAACAGAGAGAGAGAGGGAGAGAGAGAGAGAGAATAAACAGAGAGAGAGAGAGGGAGAGAGAGAGAATAAACAGAGAGAGAGAGGGAGAGAGAGAGAGAGAATAAACAGAGAGAGAGAGAATAAACAGAGAGAGAGAGAGAGAGAGAGAGAATAAACAGAGAGAGAGAGAATAAACAGAGAGAGAGAGAGAGAGAGAGAATAAACAGAAAGAGAGAGAGAGAGAGAGAGAGAATAAACAGAGAGAGAGAATAAACAGAGAGAGAGAGAGAGAAACAGAGAGAGAGAATAAACAGAGAGAGAGAGAATAAACAGAGAGAGAGAGAATAAACAGAGAGAGAGAATAAACAGAGAGAGAAACAGAGAGAGAGAGAATAAACAGAGAGAGAGAGAGAATAAACAGAGAGAGAGAGAATAAACAGAGAGAGGAGAATAAACAGAAAGAGAGAATAAACAGAGAGAGAGAGAAGAATAAACAGAAAGAGAGAGAGGGAGAGAAAGAGAGAGAGGGAGAGAGAGAGAATAAACAGAAAGGGAGAGAGAATAAACAGAAAGAGAGAGAGGGAGAGAGAGAGAGAGAGAGAATAAACAGAAAGAGAGAGAATAAACAGAATAAACAGAGAGAGAGAGAGAAACAGAAAGAGAGAGAGGAGAGAGAGAGAATAAACAGAGAGAGAGAATAAACAGAAAGA
>NC_088401.1:80029777-80044777 GCF_034236695.1 Oncorhynchus nerka | reverse complement strand
ATTCCACAGTGTGCCATCACAGCAGCAAGATTTGTGACCTGTTGCCACGAGAAAAGGGCAACCAGTGAAGAACAAACACCATTGTAAATACAACCCATATTTAGAGAGAGAGAGAATAAACAGAAAGAGAGAGAATAAACAGAGAGAGAAAGAATAAACAGAGAGGGAGAGAGGGAGAGAGAGAGAGAATAAACAGAAAGAGAGAGAATAAACAGAGAGAGAGAGAATAAACAGAGAGAGAGAGAATAAACAGAGAGAGAGAGAATAAACAGAGAGAGAGAGAATAAACAGAAAGAGAGAGAATAAACAGAGAGAGAGAGAATAAACAGAGAGAGAGAGAGGGATAGAGAGAGAGAGAGGGAGAGAGAGAGAATAAACAGAAAGAGAGAGAATAAACAGAAAGAGAGAGAATAAACAGAGAGAGAGAGAATAAACAGAGAGAGAGAGAGTAAACAGAGAGAGAGAGAGGGAGAGAGAGAGAGAGGGAGAGAGAGAGAATAAACAGAAAGAGAGAGAATAAACAGAAAGAGAGAGAATAAACAGAGAGAGAGAGAATAAACAGAGAGAGAGAGAGGGAGAGAGAGAGAGAATAAACAGAAAGAGAGAGAGGGGAGAGAGAGAGAATAAACAGAAAGAGAGAGAGAGAGAGAGAGAGAGGAGAGAGAGAATAAACAGAGAGAGAGAGAGAGAACAGAGAGAGAGAGAGAGAGAGAGAATAAACAGAAAGAGAGAGAATAAACAGAGAGAGAGAATAAACAGAGAGAGAGAGAATAAACAGAAGAGAGAGAGGGGAGAGAGAGAGAGAGAGGAGAGAGAGAGAATAAACAGAAAGAGAGAGAGAGAGAGATAAGAGAGAGAGAGAGAGAGAGAGAGAGAGAGAATACACAGAGAGAGAGAGAATAAACAGAAAGAGAGAGAATAAACAGAGAGAGAGAGAATAAACAGAGAGAGAGAGACGGAGAGAGAGAGAGAGAGAGAGAGAGAGAGAGAGAGAGAGAGAATAGACAGAGAGAGAGAGAATAAACAGAGAGAGAGAGAATAAACAGAAAGAGAGAGAGAATAAACAGAAAGAGAGAGAGGGAGAGAGAGAGAGAGGGAGAGAGAGAGAATAAACAGAGAGAGAGAATAAACAGAGAGAGAGAGAATAAACAGAGAGAGAGACAATAAACAGAGAGAGAGAGAGAATAAACAGAGAGAGAGAGAATAAACAGAGAGAGAGACAATAAACAGAGAGAGAGACAATAAACAGAGAGAGAGAGAATAAACAGAGAGAGAGACAATAAACAGAGAGAGAGAGACAATAAACAGAGAGAGAGAGAATAAACAGAGAGAGAGAGAATAAACAGAGAGAGAGAGAATAAACAGAGAGAGAGAGACAATAAACAGAGAGAGAGAGAGGGAGAGAGAGAGAGAATAAACAGAGAGATAGAGAGAATAAACAGAGAGAGAGAGACGGAGAGAGAGAGAGAGAGAGAGAGAGAGAGAGAGAAGAGAGAGAGAATAGACAGAGAGAGAGAGAATACACAGAGAGAGAGAGAATAAACAGAAAGAGAGAGAATAAACAGAGAGAGAGAGAATAAACAGAAAGAGAGAGAGGGAGAGAGAGAGAGGGAGAGAGAGAGAATAAACAGAGAGAGAGAATAAACAGAGAGAGAGAGAATAAACAGAGAGAGAGACAATAAACAGAGAGAGAGAGAATAAACAGAGAGAGAGAGAGAGAGAGAATAAACAGAGAGAGAGAGAGAGAGAGAGAGGGAGAGAGAGAGAATAAACAGAGAGAGAGAGAGGGAGAGAGAGAGAGAATAAACAGAGAGAGAGAGAGAATAAACAGAGAGAGAGAGAATAAACAGAGAGAGAGAGAATAAACAGAGAGAGAGAGAATAAACAGAGAGAGAGAGGGAGAGAGAGAGAGAATAAACAGAGAGAGAGAGAATAAACAGAGAGAGAGAGAATAAACAGAGAAGAGAGAGAGAGAGAGAATAAACAGAAAGAGAGAGAGAGAGAGGGAGAGAGAGAGAATAAACAGAGAGAGAGAGAATAAACAGAAAGGAGAGAGAGAGAGAGAGAGAGAGAATAAACAGAGAGAGAGAATAAACAGAAAGAGAGAGAGAATAAAGAGAGAGAGAGAGAGAGAATAAACAGAAGAGAGAATAAAACAGAAAGAGAGAGAGAGAGAGATAAACAAGAGAGAGAGAGAATAAACAGAAAGAGAGAGGGAGAGAGAGAATAAACAGAGAGAGAGAGAATACACAGAGAGAGAGAGAATAAACAGAAAGGGAGAGGGAGAGAGAGAGGTAGGAGAGAGAGAGAGAGAGAGAGAGAGAGAGAGAGAGAGAGAGAGAGAGAGAGAGAGAGAGAGAGAGAGAGAGAGAGAGAAAACAGAAGAGGAGAGAAAGGAGAGAGGGAGAGAGAGAATAAACAGAGAGAGAGAGGGAGAGAGAGAGGTAGAGAGAGAGAGAGAATACACAGAGAGAGAGAGAATAAACAGAAAGGGAGAGAGGGAGAGAGAGAGAATAAACAGAGAGAGAGAGGGAGAGAGAGAGGTAGAGAGAGAGAGAGAATAAACAGAGAGAGAGAGAATACACAGAAAGGGAGAGAGGGGGAGAGGGGGAGGGATGTCAGGCTATTCTCCATTGACACCCTGTTCTTTTCAGTTCTCTGTCATGTAGCCTCCACTCTGACTGGGGAGATCAATATGACCTTACCTCCATTGCCCAGCCAGGCGCTGCTCTGAAACCTAATTACTGATATTCAGATACAAAGTCATCATAGTCAGCCTGTCAATATCCATCAGGGATCATTAGTCACCTAATGAAATAGGTTATTTAGGGCTGCTTCGCTGACACCAGGCTACACCAGGGGGTTTGGCTCCAGCCATCTCAATTTGCCTCTCTCTCTCTCTCTCTCTCTCTCTCTCTCTCTCTCTCTCTCTGTCTCTCTCTCTCTCTCTCTCTCTCTCTCTCTCTCTCTCTCTCTCTCTGTCTCTCTGTCTCTCTCTCTCTCTCTCTCTCTCTCTCTCACTCTCTCTCTCTCTCTCTCTCTCTCTCTCTCTCTCTCTCTCTCTGTCTCTCTCTCTCTCTCTCTCTCTCTCTCTCTCACTCTCCTCCTCTCTCATTCTCCCAGAAGCACTGACCTGGAAAAGGAAACGTGACAGCAGAAAAATAAAGGGGAGTGGGGGGAGGGGGGTAAGGAGGAGAGATAGAGAGTGTGAATTATTCTGCTGTGGCTTTAATTCTGTGGGTTTTTGTGCTTGTAGCTTTTTCAACTGCTAACCGCCACACAGTGCCGTAAAAACAATATAACAACATCCCCAAATACCAAACTAAGTTGGATTCCTGGAGGCGACTGACTTCAGAACCACATCCAGGGATATTACAATACTATGAAGTACTGTACACTGACTTCAGAACCACATCCAGGGATATTACAATACTATGAAGTACTGTACACTGACTTCAGAACCACATCCAGGGATATTACAATACTATGAAGGACTGTACACATATTTCAGAACCACATCCAGAGATTTTTATTTATTTATTTTTATTTCACCTTTATTTAACCAGGTAGGCTAGTTGAGAACAAGTTATCATTTGCAACTGCGACCTGGCCAAGATAAAGCATAGCAGTGTGAACAGACAAGACAGAGTTACACATGGAGTAAACAATTAACAAGTCAATAACACAGTAGAAAAAAAAATGGGCAGTCTATATACAATGTGTGCAAAAGGCATGAGGAGGTAGGTGAATAATACAATTTTGCAGATTAACACTGGGGTGATAAATGATCAGATGGTCATGTACAGGTAGAGATATTGGTGTGCAAAAGAGCAGAAAAGTAAATAAATAAATCAAATTAAAAAAAAACAGTATAAAAACAGTATGGGAATGAGGTAGGTGAAAATGGGTGGGCTATTTACCAATAGACTATGTACAGCTGCAGCGATCGGTTAGCTGCTCGGATAGCTGATGTTTGAAGTTGGTGAGGGAGATAAAAGTCTCCAACTTCAGCGATTTTTGCAGTTCGTTCCAGTCACAGGCAGCAGAGTACTGGAACGAAAGGCGGCCAAATGAGGTGTTGGCTTTAGGGATGATCAGTGAGATACACCTGCTGGAGCGTGTGCTACGGATGGGTGTTGCCATCGTGACCAGTGAACTGAGATAAGGCGGAGCTTTACCTAGCATGGACTTGTAGATGACCTGGAGCCAGTGGGTCTGGCGACGAATATGTAGCGAGGGCCAGCCGACTAGAGCATACAAGTCGCAGTGGTGGGTGGTATAAGGTGCTTTGGTGACAAAACGGATGGCACTATGATAGACTGCATCCAGTTTGCTGAGTAGAGTGTTGGAAGCCATTTTGTAGATGACATCGCCGAAATCGAGGATCGGTAGGATAGTCAGTTTTACTAGGTAAGCTTGGCGTGTGAGTGAAGGAGGCTTTGTTGCGGAATAGAAAGCCGACTCTTGATTTGATTTTCGATTGGAGATGTTTGATGTGAGTCTGGAAGGAGAGTTTGCAGTCTAGCCAGACACCTAGGTACTTATAGATGTCCACATATTCAAGGTCGGAACCATCCAGGGTGGTGATGCTAGTCGGATATTACAATACTATGAAGTACTGTACACTGACTTCAGAACCACATCCAGGGATATTACAATACTATGAAGTACTGTACACTGACTTCAGAACCACATCCAGGGATATTACAATACTATGAAGTACTGTACACTGACTTCAGAACCACATCCAGGGATATTACAAAGTACTGTACTGACTGAAGTACTACTATGAAGTACACACTGACTTCAGAACCACATCCAGGGATATTACAATACTATGAAGTACTGTACACTGACTTCAGAACCACATCCAGGGATATTACAATACTATGAAGTACTGTACACTGACTTCAGAACCACATCCAGGGATATTACAATACTATGAAGTACTGTACACTGACTTCAGAACCACATCCAGGGATATTACAATACTATGAAGTACTGTACACTGACTTCAGAACCACATCCAGGGATATTACAATACTATGAAGTACTGTACACTGACTTCAGAACCACATCCAGGGATAATACACGTCTCTTAGTTCCTTAGGTTCTCATACACCCCTAAAGTTGTTTATTTGGTTTGGTTTTCCACTATATGAACACACACACACACACACACACAGAGAGAGAGACAGAGTTGTATGAATTGCGCTCTTTGCACTCTCAAGGTTACAGTTGAGTGTTTGTTTGTTTGTCCCCATGTCTCTCTATTGCAGCCAGAACCTAGCTGATTTGATAGCTCATAATGAACCCCTCACAGAACTCTCCTAACTGCCACTCCCTCCCGACATTCTACAGCCAGCAGACAACAAGGACAACTGGGATTGTGGGGAATGCCATACGTTAATACACTCAATAAATTAATAGGCTCCTGTAATTGAAATTGGTACTCATCCGGGGTTAGCTAACAGACAGTGAGCGAGCCAATCAGTCAGCCAGTCAGCCAGCCTCCACTCCTCTCAAAAGAGAAACACTGACCTCTTCAGGTCAGTAGCAGGACTGCATACTCTCTCTGTCGCTTTAGTGTTGATTAATAAGGTCAATTTGACATGAGGACACTGGATGTTAATGTCTAAGTAATTACCCGAGGAGGCAGATCTGCTGTTGGGTTATCAAACACAACACCGTGCCTACTGAAGCTCTGCTAAAGTATGTTGACGTTCTCATATAGCAGGCCAGGGGCATGTTGACGTTCTCATACAGCAGGCCAGGGGCATGTTGACGTTCTCATACAGCAGGCCAGGGGCATGTTGACGTTCTTATACAGCAGGCCAGGGGCATGTTGACGTTCTCATACAGCAGGCCAGGGGCATGTTGGCGTTCTCATACAGCAGGCCAGGGGCATGTTGACGTTCTTATACAGCAGGCCAGGGGCATGTTGACGTTCTCATACAGCAGGCCAGGGGCATGTTGGCGTTCTCATACAGCAGGCCAGGGGCATGTTGACGTTCTCATACAGCAGGCCAGGGGCATGTTGACGTTCTCATACAGCAGGCCTGGGGCATGTTGACGTTCTCATACAGCAGGCCAGGGGCATGTTGACGTTCTCATATAGCAGGCCAGGGGCATGTTGACGTTCTCATATAGCAGGCCAGGGGCATGTTGACGTTCTCATACAGCAGGCCTGGGGCATGTTGACGTTCTCATACAGCAGGCCAGGGGCATGTTGACGTTCTCATACAGCAGGCCTGGGGCATGTTGACGTTCTCATACAGCAGGCCAGGGGCATGTTGACGTTCTCATACAGCAGGCCAGGGGCATGTTGACGTTCTCATACAGCAGGCCAGGGGCATGTTGACGTTCTCATACAGCAGGCCAGGGGCATGTTGACGTTCTCATACAGCAGGCCAGGGGCATGTTGGCGTTCTCATACAGCAGGCCAGGGGGGGCATGTTGACGTTCTCATACAGCAGGCCAGGGGCATGTTGACGTTCTCATACAGCAGGCCAGGGGCATGTTGACGTTCTCATACAGCAGGCCAGGGGCATGTTGAGGCCAGTTCTCATACAGCAGGCCAGGGGCATGTTGACGTTCTCATACAGCAGGCCAGGGGCATGTTGACGTTCTTATACAGCAGGCCAGGGGCATGTTGACGTTCTCATACAGCAGGCCAGGGGCATGTTGGCGTTCTCATACAGCAGGCCAGGGGCATGTTGACATTCTCATACAGCAGGCCAGGGGCATGTTGACGTTCTCATACAGCAGGCCTGGGGCATGTTGACGTTCTCATACAGCAGGCCAGGGGCATGTTGACGTTCTCATATAGCAGGCCAGGGGCATGTTGACGTTCTCATATAGCAGGCCAGGGGCATGTTGACGTTCTCATACAGCAGGCCTGGGGCATGTTGACGTTCTCATACAGCAGGCCAGGGGCATGTTGACGTTCTCATACAGCAGGCCAGGGGCATGTTGACGTTCTCATACAGCAGGCCAGGGGTATGTTGACGTTCTCATACAGCAGGCCAGGGGCATGTTTGACGTTCTCATACAGCAGGCCAGGGGCATGTTGACGTTCTCATACAGCAGGCCAGGGGCATGTTGACGTTCTCATACAGCAGGCCAGGGGCATGTTGACGTTCTTATACAGCAGGCCAGGGGCATGTTGACGTTCTCATACAGCAGGCCAGGGGCATGTTGGCGTTCTCATACAGCAGGCCAGGGGCATGTTGACATTCTCATACAGCAGGCCAGGGGCATGTTGACGTTCTCATACAGCAGGCCTGGGGCATGTTGACGTTCTCATACAGCAGGCCAGGGGCATGTTGACGTTCTCATATAGCAGGCCAGGGGCATGTTGACGTTCTCATATAGCAGGCCAGGGGCATGTTGACGTTCTCATACAGCAGGCCTGGGGCATGTTGACGTTCTCATACAGCAGGCCAGGGGCATGTTGACGTTCTCATACAGCAGGCCAGGGGCATGTTGACGTTCTCATACAGCAGGCCAGGGGTATGTTGACGTTCTCATACAGCAGGCCAGGGGCATGTTGACGTTCTCATACAGCAGGCCAGGGGTATGTTGACGTTCTCATACAGCAGGCCTGGGGTAGGTGACCGTGGAAGGGTCACAGCCACGTCATGTTTTGATTCAACCAACCTGGAAGAAGACCAGGTGTGTTGAATTCAGGCAATCACTGAACTGATCAATTAGCTCAGTTGGTCAGGTGTACCTGAAGCACTCCGGGAACAGGGTTGCCGAGCCCTGCAGTAGGCTGTGATACTCAGGGACATTGTTGTCTACCCTGCAGTAGGCTGTGATACTCAGGGACATTGTTGCCGAGCCCTGCAGTAGGCTGTGATACTCAGGGACATTGTTGTCTACCCTGCAGTAGGCTGTGATACCCAGGGACATTGTTGTCTACCCTGCAGTAGGCTGTGATACTCAGGGACATTGTTGTCTACCCTGCAGTAGGCTGTGATACTCAGGGACATTGTTGTCTACCCTGCAGTAGGCTGTGATACTCAGGGACATTGTTGTCTACCCTGCAGTAGGCTGTGATACTCAGGGACATTGTTGTCTACCCTGCAGTAGGCTGTCTGTTTACTTGAAAAGCTTCCGGCGGTGAGAAGACATCCTGGTTTTTAAGGTTGTTGATGGGATGGTGCACCAGACCTGAGTTAAGAGGAACAGTGGGGAGGCTGGGAGAGTAACAGACAGACAGGGATGCCGCTCCTTGTTGTCTTGAGGGAGAGAAGGCTAGAAGGCAGATTTTTAATGTATTTAGACACACAGTGTGTACAAATTGTGGATTATTCTCTTGCTAGTCAACATCTTTATCCTCGGGGTAAAAATGGCTGTATCAAAACGTCAATAATACAAGTGACAGACAATCTTCTACAGGTTAAATACAGAGACCAGATATTCTCTCTCTCTCTCTCCTCAGGGACCCCAACAAGCCTGTTCCTCAGGACACTAAGTTCATCCACACCAAGGCTAACCGCTTTGAGGAGGTAGCCTGGTCTAAGTACAACCCCCAGGATCAGCTGTACCTCCATATCGGCCTGAAGCCCCGCGTCAGGGACCACTACCGAGCCACCAAGGTGGCCTTCTGGAAACACCTGGTGCCCCACCTGTATAACCTCCACGACATGTTCCACTACACCTCTACCACCACCAAGGTACTGCTACATGTCTTTAACTCACACCTGTATAACCTCCACAACATGTTCCACTACACCTCTACCACCACCAAGGTACTGCTACATCTCTTTAACTCACACCTGTATAACCTCCACAACATGTTCCACTACACCTCTACCACCACCAAGGTACTGCTACATCTCTTTAACTCACACCTGTATAACCTCCACAACATGTTCCACTACACCTCTACCACCACCAAGGTACTGCTACATGTCTTTAACTCACACCTGTATAACCTCCACGACATGTTCCACTACACCTCTACCACCACCAAGGTACTGCTACATCTCTTTAACTCACACCTGTATAACCTCCACGACATGTTCCACTACATCTCTACCACCACCAAGGTACTGCTACATCTCTTTAACTCACACCTCTCTTTCATTTGATTGGTTTCCTAGAAAGTGTGGTGTGATTTGTAAATACACTTTCAATTTAAGTTTGATTTGATATGTGGTGATATGGTTGTATTACCTAACTTAGTTGAATACACTGACTGTAAGAAGTCTCTCTGGATAAGATATACATTATAAAATGTTTGATTTGATATGTGGTGATATGGTTGTATTACCTAACTTAGTTGAATGCACTGTCTGTAACATGTCGCTCTGGATACGTTCTACATGTAATATGTTTGATTTGAAGGTCCCCCCATCCGAGACGACCCAGAACTCCCTGTCCACCAAGAAGACGTGGCCCTTCAACACCAAGCGGCCCCCCATGTCCCCGGCCTACAACAACGAGGATAATGAGGCGTGGAACGGAGACGAGGAGACCGGGCCGTTGGTCATAGAGAACCCTAGGGACTACTCTACGGAGCTCAGCGTCACCATCGCCGTGGGAGCCTCGCTGCTCTTCCTCAACGTTCTAGCCTTCGCAGCGCTTTACTACCGGAAGGATAAACGGAGAGAGGCTTCGGCAGGTCACCGGGGTCAACCCAGCCCACAGACCCGCCACGGCCAGGCTACGTCCAACGACGTCGGTCACCACCAGGGTCCCAACGAGGAGGAGATCATGTCCCTGCAGATCAACCAGACGCAACACGAGTGTGAGGCGATGGGGGTGGGGAACCCGGGGAATGACGGAGGGCTGCGTCTGGCCTCGCTTCCCGACTACACTCTGACCCTGCGGAGGTCACCGGACGACATCCCTCTGATGACCCCCAATACCATCACCATGATCCCAAACTCTCTGGTGGGGATGCCCAACCTGCACCCTTACAACACTTTCACAGCCGGGTTCAACTCCACCGGCCTGCCCCACTCCCACTCCACCACCCGGGTATAGCTTTACGGAGGAGAGGGGGATAGTGGAGGAGAAGAGGATTCTGTTTTTATAAATATCACAGGGAAAGGGTTTGGGGGGGGGGGGAAAGAAGGCAGGAATAAGTGAGTGGGATTAAAAAGTAAAGAGATTTAACGAGACTTTTACTACCAAGAAGAGGACGGAGAGTGTCTGAGAGGAGAGGAGAGCTCACTGCATTCTGTGTGGATGTCAAGTTGTGCAGAGCTGCCAAAATCAAATTGCTATTCCTCCCTGCCTCGATGGGTTGGGGCTGAGGAGGGAGGGGTCCTTTGTGCTATGTTTTATTTTCTAATAATCATTTTAAAAGCCTTTTTAAGCAGACTGACAGGGAAATTATCAACACATTCTTCTTGAATTCATAACACCAAGAGAAAAGTGCTTTGTCTTTCGCGTCTTTGTCTCTCCTGAGGAAGACAGAACAGACTTCAAACAAAGGCCTCTACCAGGAAATCAGCATCGTTTGAGTCGCTTATTTTGTTTTGTTTCAATGCCTTACAAAAGCTTGTCTTGTTTAGATTTGTTTTAATCATTCTTCATTTCTATTGTTCCCAGAGACTATTCCATGTGGAGTGTGTGATATTTTGACTCAAAAGACACAAGTGACTGAATCATGAACTGAACTGAACTGGTACCAAGAGTATCAACTCTACTGCAGTGTTGAAGATGCAGAGAATGAAAAAGCATCTTGGTGCAGCTAGCTTCTCTGTTGCGTACCCACACAACAACTACAGCCACACAGATGGTGGTATCTTTTTTAAAATCTCCCATAGAGAGGATTCGTCTGGAATAGACTCTGCCATCCCAGATGACACCACAGAAATAACAACTATGTTACTGTGATTGTTTTGTTAAGAAAAGGAGAAAAAAAGTCCATATTTTGCAACCAATTTATCTGTTAAGCGATCTGATCTTATCTCTCTCCACGAAGTGTGTACTTTTACACACACACACTGCTCAGCGCACCTGTGTGTCGGTATGCATATAAACATGGTTGTGTGTGCGTGTGTGCATATGTTTGCACATGTGTGTGCAAGCGTGTATGTTTGCACACCAGCGTATCCATGCACACACGTGTGTGTGTGTGTGTGTGTGTGTGGGCTTACACAACTGTTTCTTGTGTTTGTAGGGCGTTGTATGTGGCGGCAGGATAGGAGTGGGTGGAGGGTAGGAGTTCTCTCTCATCTTGTTCATTCGGTTCTCAATCACCCTTGTTGTTTACGCTGCAGCTGTGTCTCTGGGTGTACGTCTTTACTGCCAAATAGCACTTTTGGTTTTTTTATTTAAAAATATATATGTCTAATTTTGCTTAAAGTTGACAAAAATAAATTTATTATTTACGTGTAAGATAAATTTAAAAAATAGCTAAAGATTCAACTGAACTAACTGACATGATTCCATTGACTTTATAAGAAAGGGAGAGAATCTCTTGAAAAGCAGACAGTGACCTGTTTGCACTGAATAGACTACATCAGTGTTCTTGTGTTTCTCTATGTATATATATATAAATATGGGCATACATACACATACGTATAGGGCTTTTACAGAGAAATATCCCATGTAACTACTCTACTAGTGAACTACTGTTTAGCAGTTCAGAGAGGTAACTACACTAGGTAACTAGTACTACTGTTTAGCAATGCAGAGAGGTAACTACACTAGGTAACTAGTACTACTGTTTAGCAGTGCAGAGAGGTAACTACACTAGGTAACTAGTACTACTGTTTAGCAGTACAGAGAGGTAACTACACTAGGTAACTAGTACTACTGTTTAGCAGTACAGAGAGGTAACTACACTAGGTAACTAGTACTACTGTTAATATCAAACTGAAAGCACCCCCAACATGTATGAAGGTCATTTCTGTGTATGTGCTGTCTTCGTCATCGATAACATCATGAAGCTGAACAATCGAAAGCTCCAGGTGGCTTTGTATGAGCTCTATATGTATATTTATGTATAAATATATTTAATATTTATTTATGTATACCAGACGCATACATGCTGATTGTGCCATGTGCCAAATTAAAACCAGAAAAATGGAGATGTTTCACTAAACTTTTTTTTCTTGTGCTGAAATTCTTTATTTTTTTGTTGGAAATTCTGTTTCTCCTCTTCGTCATTTCTTAATTTCCATATAGACTGAGATTAGAGTTTTGGAAAAATCACCAAACAGAAATAGTTAATCTCAGTGTTCTCTCTCTTTCATTCTTTCTCTCTCTCTCTTCTCTCTCTCCCTCTCTCCCTCTCTCCCTCTTCCCTCCCTCTCTCTCTTCTCTCTCTCTTCTCTCTCTCCCTCTCTCCCTCTCTCCCTCTTCCCTCCCTCTCTCTCTTCTCTCTCTCTTCTCTCTCTCCCTCTTCCCTCTCTCCCTCTTCCCTCCCTCTCTCTCTTCTCTCTCTCTCTTCTCTCTCTCCCTCTTCCCTCTCTCTCTCTCTTCTCTCTCTCCCTCTTCCCTCTCTCTCTCTCTTCTCTCTCTCCCTCTTCCCTCCCTCTCTCTCTTCTCTCTCTCTCTCTTCTCTCTCTCTCTCTTCCCTCTCTCCCTCTTCCCTCCCTCTCTATCTTCTCTCTCTCTCTTCCCTCTCTCTCTCTCTTCTCTCTCTCTCTCTTCCCTCCCTCTCTCTCTTCTCTCTCTCCCTCTTCCCTCTCTCTCCTTTCTCAACCCATAAGAAAATCAGGCTAAAAACCTCTTCCAACCAAGCCAGAATTATGACGATGCTGATTGCTGAGTGACTTCCTGCTGGTTGTCAGAAACAGCTTGGAAGGGGACAATGTTCTTGATGAGAAGGAGGACACATTAGAACAAATGCATCATTACATGTGGCTAAGCATTGTGTATCCTGTGTTGCCAGACAATGCATGGGAGGGGAAAGAGGTGTGTGTCTTGTTCAGTACCAGTCAACCCCCTCCAGCCCAGTGTGAAACATTGGATCCATACCAAATGGCATCCCATTCCCTATGTAGTGCACACGGAGACATGTGTTTAGGGTCTTGTCTAGAAGGGATTTAGTATTTCGAATGTTTAGACGTTCAGTTACATAGCATTATTTAAATATTTCCCATGTTATATTAATGGTTATACAACGGGTGGGTCTGATCCTGAATGCTGATTGGTTAAAACCGCGTTCAATATATCCTCCAAACACTGGCTTCTTGGGCATTATAACTTAAGGAGCTAACATGTCTGTTCTAGAATGTTGAAGTGTCATGTGAATGAAGATCTAACATGGCTGTTCTAGAATGTTGAAGTGTCATGTGAATGAAGATCTAACATGGCTGTTCTAGAATGTTGAAATGTCATGTGAATGAAGATCTAACATGGCTGTTCTAGAATGTTGAAGTGTCATGTGAATGAAGATCTAACATGGCTGTTCTAGAATGTTGAAATGTCATGTGAATGAAGATCTAACATGGCTGTTCTAGAATGTTGAAGTGTCATGTGAATGAAGATCTAACATGGCTGTTCTAGAATGTTGAAGTGTCATGTGAATGAAGATCTAACATGGCTGTTCTAGAATGTTGAAATGTCATGTGAATGAAGATCTAACATGGCTGTTCTAGAATGTTGAAGTGTCATGTGAATGAAGATCTAACATGGCTGTTCTAGAATGTTGAAATGTCATGTGAATGAAGATCTAACATGGCTGTTCTAGAATGTTGAAGTGTCATGTGAATGAAGATCTAACATGGCTGTTCTAGAATGTTGAAGTGTCATGTGAATGAAGATCTAACATGGCTGTTCTAGAATGTTGAAGTGTCATGTGAATGAAGATCTAACATGGCTGTTCTAGAATGTTGAAATGTCATGTGAATGAAGATCTAACATGGCTGTTCTAGAATGTTGAAATGTCATGTGAATGAAGATCTAACATGGCTGTTCTAGAATGTTGAAGTGTCATGTGAATGAAGATCTAACATGGCTGTTCTAGAATGTTGAAGTGTCATGTGAATGAAGATCTAACATGGCTGTTCTAGAATGTTGAAGTGTCATGTGAATGAAGATCTAACATGGCTGTTCTAGAATGTTGAAATGTCATGTGAATGAAGATCTAACATGGCTGTTCTAGAATGTTGAAGTGTCATGTGAATGAAGATCTAACATGGCTGTTCTAGAATGTTGAAATGTCATGTGAATGAAGATCTAACATGGCTGTTCTAGAATGTTGAAGTGTCATGTGAATGAAGATCTAACATGGCTGTTATAGAAGGTTGAAGTGTCATGTGAATGAAGATCTAACATGGCTGTTAACCTGTTGCTTCTACTCGGGACGCTTGCGTCCCAACTAGAGCTCTGGAAATGCAAATGCGCTACGCTAAATGCTAATAGTATTAGTTAAAACTCAAAAGTTCATTAAAATACACATGCAGGGTATCGAATTAAAGCTACACTCGTTGTGAATCCAGGCAACAAGTCAGATTTTTAAAATGCTTTTCAGCAAAGCATGAGAAGCTATTATCTGATAGCATGCAACACCCCAAAAGACCCACAGGGGCGTAAACAAAATAATTAGCATTTCGGCGTTACACAAACCGCACAATAAAATAGAAAACATTCATTACCTTTCACCATCTTCTTTGTTGGCACTCCTAGATGTCCCATAAACACTATTTGGGTCTTTATTTCGATTAAATCGGTCCATATAAAGCCTAGATATCGTTATATGTAGACTGTGTGATAAACGAAAAAAACATTGTTTCAAAACGTAACGTCATTTTTTAAAATTCAAAAAGTCGACGATAAACTTTCACAAAACACTTGAAATACGTTTGTAATGCAACTTTAGGTATGAGTAAACGTTAATAAGCGATAAAATTCATCAGGAGGCGATGTAAAGATCATTAGCTGTCCGTCTGGAAAAATGTCCGGCTAGAAACTCAACGAAAATATCCGGTCCTAGACCGGAGAGATCGGATGTCCTGTATGTGTTTGACCAAGAAAAAACTCGAAGGGAAATGACAAGACTCTAGACACCGTGTGGAAGCTGTAGGTACT